>NC_133184.1:58065000-58195000 GCF_049306965.1 Danio rerio | reverse complement strand
CTTCTCCATATTTTAACCCTTGTGTATTGTTCAAATCGACTCCCCTTTGGTTATGTTAGCAGACATTGACTTCCATTATAAGCACATTTATTGTTGGCAAAGCCATGAAGGCATATAATCATGCATTCTTGATTGCTGCTGGTTTTCCCTGTCGGGATTAAGAGGGAACATTTCTCATTTTTATTGTTGATCATCTAACACAGTGGTTCTCAAAGTGGGGGTCGGGACCCCCCGAGGGGTCGCGGGGCAATGAAGGGGGGTCGCCTGGTGATTTCCAAAAATCTATTTATTTTTATTAAACCATGAGAATTAACATATTTTATCCATAACTATACTGACAATAAAAATAGTCGTTTATAGTTACTATATACTAGTTACTATAGTAGCTTATAGTTACTAGTTCTATTGGATTGCGACCCCTGGGGTAATTACATTATATTAAAGGCAGCAATAGCGTCAGATGCATTTTGATTTTATAACATCAGGTTATACTTTCTGGCACATTTAAAGCACTGACACAAATTTTATTGGTGTGTCTGCGTCATTGCATGCAAGGTTTCTGTATTTATAACCACCTCAGAGGATATTGGGGGTCGCGAGTCACTGGCATTGTTATTTTGGGGGTCGCGGGCTGAAAAGTTTGGGAACCCCTGATCTAACAATGAAGTGTGGGCTAAAAACTGAGGTAAACGCCAGGAGAAAGCATTTTTTTTTATATTTATGTAGAAATCATGAATATTTTTTACATCTTAATCACTCAGTTTTTCATATTTAACGATATATGTGCATTGCTGTACATCCCTGTGTGTGCATTAAGCACTGTGAACAATACTCAGACAAAGAAACTGAATAAATAGATGTAAAATAGCAGTATAGTCTTCATCATATACATAATTAAACAGATTAATCTTCGTTAAACCCACAAACGATGTAATTTCTTGTGCATAAATGCGTTAAAACTTAAAATTAGTTGTATACACAATATATAAACTACACAATGTATTGAAAATTAAAATGTTAAAAGGTTATCGAATAATATTCATTATTCCTTCGGGTTAGTCTCTATTGTCGCCACAACGGAATGACTATGCCAACTTGTCCAGCATATGTTTTACACAGCGGATGCCCTTCCAGCTGCAACCCAGTACTGGGAAACACCCATACACATTCCTACACTACGGCCAATTTAGTTAATCAATTCCCCTATAGCGCTTGTGTTTGGACTGTGGGGGAAACCGGAGCACCCGGAGGAAACCCACACCAACACGAAGAACATGCAAACTCCACATAGAAACACCAACTGACCCAGCCGAGACTCAAACCAGGGACCTCCTTGCTGTGAGGCCACAGTGCTGACCCCTTAACCACTGTGTTGCCCATCGCGCTAATAGTATATGCAATATTTACATCGTAGAGCTGTTGACAGCTGTTAATTTTAGGGATGCACCAAAACTAAAATTCAGGACTGAAACCAAAACCTCGGGATGCACTTGGCCAAAAACAAAGGCTGAAAATGCTTTACAGGCATCAGCGCACTGAAAGAAGCACTTAAAAAATGTATGATTGAGTCCATTTAGTCTATAAATAAAGCAGAGATGATGTAAACAGAACATTTCCTCAATCTCAGACACTGAGCACACAAACCAATCCAGCTAGGCCCGTCACAATTATGACTTTTTAAAAATAATTGTCTAAAAGAGTAATAGCTGTAAAAAATAACAATAAAATAGATGATTTCTGTGTGGTTTGTGAGCCCATATAGAAAATAACATATGAGCAAATATGAACATATACAAAACTAAGATATTTGAAGATATATATTTATCTAATTATTCATTCATTCATTCATTTTCTTGTCGGCTTGGTCCCTTTATTAATCCGGGGTTGCCACAGCGGAATGAACCGCCAACTAATCCAGCATATTTTTATGCAGCGGATGCCCTTCCAGCTGCAACCCATCTCTGGGAAACATCCACACACACTCATACACTAGGGACAATTTAGCCTACCCAAGTCACCTGTACCACGTGTGTTTGGACTGGGGGAAACCGGAGCACCTGGAGGAAACCCACGTGAGCGCAGGAAGAACATGTAAACTCCACACAGAAACGCCAACTGAGCCAGAAAAGGCTCGAACCAGTAACCTTATTGCTGTAAGGCGACAAAACTACCTACCGAGCCACTGCGTCGCCGCTATCTAATTACTCGTTTCAACTAAAAATTCATTCATTCATTTTCCTTCAGCTTAGTCCCTTTATTCATCAGGGGTCGCGACAGCGGAATGAACCGCCAACTATTCCAGCATATGTTTAACACAGCAGTTCCCCTTCCAGCCACAACCCAGCACTGGGAAACACCCATAAACACTCATTCTCACACACACTCATACACTACGGCCAATTTAGTTGATCAGTTCCCCATAGTGCATGTGTTTGGACTGTGGGGGAAACCTGAGCACCTGGGGGAAACCCACAAGAAAACATGCAAACTCCACACAAAAACACCAACTGACCCAGCCGGGACTCGAACCAGCAATCTTCTGGCTGTGAGGCGATTGTGCTACCCACTACACCACCCTGAACCATGACATACCACTTAACACGCCTATTGTAAAGGTAGCTGGGTACCCGTGGACACTATAGCAGGGCTCAACAATAAGGACTGCCCGATGGCCCGGGGCCAGCGTGTGAGATGCTCGGGACAGTAGACAGGATAGTTACTGGCCCGATCGGGCCACTGCTGCCTTGTTACTAAAGTTAAATTTGCCTGTGACTATTTGTCAATTGCGTGCAAATAAAGTTTTAGAATTGAGAAACGGTTCGTATTTTCAAGCCTTCAAATGCTACCTTCTCGGTTCTTCTTATCTGATTGGATGATGTGAGCACGTTATTAGTACAGCGAAGAGACAGCAACATGGCGGTGACATCAAATGATGATGCTAAAGGAAAACATTTGTTTGTAACATCTTGGAAGCAGACATATACGAGGGTACACCACGACTAAAAAATAAATAAGTGATCTTTTGTACAGTTTGCCGTCAATTTGGCAGGTTATTAGCCATCTTTTGTTTCAAAACACTTTGAATTTTGCTCATTACACATTTATTATTATTATTATTTTTAATATTTCAATTTTATATTTACAAACATTTTGACACATTTTTTTTTATTTGTGGCTAAGAAATCAACTTTTTTTGGTGGGGCCAGTGAAAATATTGGCAGGGCAAGTAAAAATCTGAACCACTGGTCCGATTGGGCCAGTAGAAAAAAATCCTTAGTGTTGAACCCTGTATAGAGTTGCCAACATTCTTCAAAATATCTTCTTTTGTGTTCAAAAGAAAATAGTATCTCATAAAGGTTTGAATCCACCTTGAGTGTGAGTAAATGATGATGAAATCTTCATTTATAGGTGAACTGTCTTTTTAAGCAGTTGGAAATCAAATCTGGGTCAGACGGATCTGAAAACAGCAGAACGGGTGACCCAAATAGCCCTGAATTCTCAAAGAAAGAATCAAGCTACAAACTAATTAGTTCTGACAGTTTGCTGTGAATGTTGTGTTGGTTTGTTTCTAGTGCATTTGTGTGAAACACCAAGCCTCATGCACACCGGGATGTTTGCTAATCATCAGCGTTTTTTACGACATTCATATTTAAAGGAATATCACTCCGCCAGCATTTCTGATGATTTTCAGCTAAATTTGATGTCCTCCAGTATTTCCTGCTATAATTATGAGCAAAGTATAAAGGAAAACAAAGAACCACATCTCTACTTTTAAACAAAACCAGCATTTTATTCTATTTTCATGTGTTCAAGTTGCATCAGCACTTAAAAGCAGATTTTTGATGCAAAATGTGACATTACTGACAAAAAAAGCATTCCACTAGAAAATAAAATAAGTAAATAAAATAAACTAAATTAAATTAAAGTAAAAAAAAAAAAAATATATATATATATATATATATATATATATATAATATAAATATTAATTTTATATATAATATAAAATAAGAGTAATTTTATATCTAACCAGCACTCCTGATCCTCCATAGTACCTTTAATGTAACACGCCAAACCAAATAAACAAGCCAGAGGCGTTTTATTTAAATTATTGCTTTTATGCACGTTGTTTGCACTCATGTTAGTGCACTTATATTTGCATTTTTGATAATAATAAAGAATCAAACGTCAGTTATTTTTTATAAAAAAAACGTTCTATACTTTTAACGTGGCACATCAAAACAAAAAACAATCCAGAAACATTTCATTTTTTAAATAATGCTTATTGCATGCAGTTTTGCACTCACATTCGTGCACTTTTAGTCATGAGAGGGCCCACATAAAATCTGTGCACGCAGAATTCCGCAGATTTTTAGCCTATGATTGATTCTGTTCATTTGCTTGTGTGAACGTGTGATTTATATTTATTAGTTTTTTAATTAATTTCAGTATAATTTTTGACTAATATAAAAAATGTTCATTTATTTTTTTACAATACAGTTTGTAAAGTAATATTTTAATATTATATTAGTAATATTAGTATTTTTCCCAGAGATGGGTTGCGGCTGGAAGGGCATCCACTAAGTAAAAATGTGCTGGATAAGTTGGCGGTTAAATCCGCTGTGGCGACATCGGATTAATAAAGGGACTAAGCTGTTTATTCTGTTTGTATGCAGATGAGTTGCACAGGTCAGCAAAATATAGAACACTGTTGTAGTTGTTTTTATTTTTAAAACTTACAGCATCTTTGTACCTTTAACGAGATGCATCAAACCAAATAACGATGCTTTTTTAAATGATTTTATGCATGCCGTGGTGTGAAACGTTGGTTATAATAATGCACCATAATCATCCCAGTGTGCACAAGCTTTGAGAGTCTCACCTTGCTGTCCAGCTTCTTCATAGTGACCAGATCCAGGGATTTGAGCGAGTGTCCCGACGGAGCGATGAAATACAGGCAGGCGTGGATCCGGGAGTCATGATAGTTATGAAGAGAGCGCTTGATCTTCAGCTCCTCCTGTAAGTACGACTCAAACTGCGTGTCGATGTAGTCCACGATGTGCTGGTAACTGCAACAGAGACATCACTCATGTGCTGAATGAGCATATATTAGAGCTGCACAGTATAGCGTTTCAGCATGGATATATTCAGCATTGAACACAAGAGAACAGGACTGACCTCTCTTGCTTGTTCATCTGATCCCCAAAGCCGACAGTGTTGACCACGGTGAGCTTTAGACGAACATTACTCTCCTGGAGATCGTACGTCTGCGCGCGCAGCTTCACCTTCGGCTCAAAATGAGAAGACTCGAAATTTTCAAAATTAGTGTTAAAGAGAGTGTCCATCAGCGTTGATTTACCAATCCCAGTTTCACCTGGAGGAGGAGAGGAAATGCAGAATCAATCATGCATTCAATCATTTTCCTTTAGCTTTGTCCCTTATTTATTAGGGGTCGCCCCAGTGGAATGAACCGCCAATTATTTCATTATTGCAATATTCCATTGACTTACATTAATGCATATGTTTTATGAAGCGGATGCCCTGTAAGCTGCAACCCATTACTGGGAAACACCCATACATACTCAATCACACACACACTCATGCACTACAGCCAGTTTAGTTGATCAGTTCCCCTATAGCGCATGTGTTTGGACTGTGAGGGAAACCGGAGCACCAGGAGGAAACCCAAGCTGGGACTCCAACCAACGACCTTCTTGCTGTGAGGCAACAGTGCTAACCACTGAGCCACCGTGTCACCAATCAGATGCCATTTATATGATGATGTGAGTCGTCAAAACAATGAGATATTATAGTCACAAAATCTGAATTGACGATCAATATCTGCAATCGTGTCCTCAACTCACCGATGCAGAGGATGTTGAAGCAGAATCCCTGACTAGTGGACTTGTTGACTAGTTGATCCGGCAGACTGTCGAAACCAACATGGCCTGATAGAGCCAGCGGGCGAGCATTCTTGTCCTGGAAGAAACAAATGAATGAGAACATGACCATAAACACTCAATTATTAAGAAAGCAGCTTTTCTCTCAAATCAGATCATGTTTACAGATTCAGCAATTAACAAAAAAAAACATGGCACCTTTAAAAAAAACACAATGATTACAGTGCTGTCTGGAATACGATCAGAACGGTGGCTCAGTGGTTAGCACTGTGGCCTCTTAACAAGAAGGTCGCTGGTTTTAGTCCCGGCTAGGCCAGTTGGCGTTTTTGTGTGGAGTTTGCATGTGCTCTTTAATAAATAAAGGAACTAAGTTAAAGGAAAATGTATTAATGTCTGGAATACTTCTTTCCGATTGGTTGATCATAACGTTCCAAGGTATGTTACTGTCAGATAACAAACAATAATAACATAGACTCATCTAAGTATTACGAAACGTCTTTACTTAGTGAATATATATATTTATATATCATGTTTAATTAAAGAATTAGTCAATTATTACAGCTCAGCTCAACGTTTTGGTCTTATTGTTTAGAGGCCAGTAGCAGTGTAATGATCAGTAATGCTGGTGGGTTTTGCAGAATCAACCCTTCCGTCTTATACAACAACTAATGATAAACTTTTAGTTGTTCAATAATCTGAATGACCATATAGTTGTGTTTGAGTAAAGCTAATGATGACCTTTCTTCAAATAAAAAATAAAAAATGTCTTTTAAAGGCATTTTGTAGATTAAAATAACCAAAAAAGTGCATGATTTTATGTCTCATAAATTTTTGACAGCACAATTCCACAATTTTTAGTCCAGAAGAGTAAAAAAAAAACTATATTTTGGTGGAATAACCCTGATTATTAGACAACAAATGAAAACGTTTTGAAAAAGAAAATGCTCTTACATTCACTTTTTATTCGTATATGAGCTTTGAAAGTAATGTTATCCTAAATTTATAGGATAAAACAAATACTAACATTTTACTCAAACCCATGCCTAATAAATCCAGGCAAACTGAGACTTTTCGAGTGGTCTATTAAATTGCTTTTTATTTAATTAGTTTATTTGCTTATATTTTCAGACTTTTATATCTGTAAATGTGCACGCAACAACAAAATAAAAAGTCAAATTCCCTACACAAAGTAGTTTTAGTATTAGTTAATCAGTTATATTTCAAACTGAGAAAGTACTCAAAGTTATAAATGCATTAAAAGCGTAAAATAAAGTGTTTTTTAATATTTGTATTGAGATTGATAGTTATATTCAGAAACATAAATCGTTAAGAAACCCAATAAATTGTAAATTAAATGCTTAATCAATGTGTTCTATTCTCACCAATATACCTCATCATGTTTATGTTCTGATGGATATTTTAACCTAATTTTAGATACAGATATTAATAATTCTAATAAATGTATTCAGACTGATAAGTAGATGCAGAACATCAGACACAAGCAATGTTTGGTTTATAACACGATGGCATTCAGTTTTATTTATGAACACACAATCAGAATCACCGGTCAGATTCACTCATCTCATTTATTCATCTCTAAACGTCACACATTCATAAACTACTTGAATTTACGTTGATAAGATCAAATATTTGTACTCAAGATTAATAATTCAGAGATAAGTATTCATAATCATGTTCATAAATCAGATGCAAGTTAGTTACTATTCATGCTGACAAATCTGATTTTCTGTTGTCAGTATTCAGACTGCTCAATCGTATTTAGATCAGTTAATCAGACACAGGTTAACTTCAAATCGATCAATCAAGTTAATCAATCAATCAATCAATCACATTGACGTTAATCGTTTATTTCAGTTCGATCGGGCGCGCGCTCGTGAGTATTTAAGCAGGTTATAATTAACGTTAACAAGAGAGTACTTAACGTTGCTCTGAGGTGTAGATTTAGGATCGGGCGTTAATAAAATACAAGTAATGTACAATTTAATAAATAATATAAATATTTTCTCGTTAACATCCGGCCGCAGCTGTATCCCTTATAGCAACAAACGTCGGACACTCCCAGGCGCGTCAGAAAGTTGAATCTGGCGTTGGGATGAGAAAACACACTGAACCCCTCACCGTGTCGATCACACACACTCACCGGTTGTCGAAGCACGTCTGAGGAGGCCATTGGAGCGCAGAAAAACGGTGGAGAGTCGCTGAAAAGTCGCTTCTGTCTGATGAAAGTCAGCAAAAGTTACCGTGACGCGCCTCGTCCAATGAATTCCAGCGGGCGCAGACTGGAAAAAGAGCCGCGTCCACTTCACTGCCTGCGGGAGGGCTGTTTTTCCATATTCCTCCACAGATTATCACCATTTCACATGACATGTACCACGACTAGCATTTTCGTAACACTTCATATATACACCAGCTAAATTAAAGAAGCAACTCCAAGTCAATTTCGTGAATTTCTACTTGTATTCTTCAGAGTAGAAGTAACACCCCCTTGTCCCATTAAAGTAGTATGTTCTAAAGTCGGACTCGCCCTCAGATTTGTGGTGTAACTGGACGCCATTTCGGCTCCAAATGGATTCATGCTTTAAAAATCTCCCTTTTTCCATGTATGCACGTCAGTTTTCAGATTTTAGACATTCCTCAAATTATTTAAAAAAAAATTAGTAGCACTGTTCATTTGTGTAAATGTTAATATCTTTAGGGCTGTTTTAATAAAATGGGTTTAGTCCCGAAACACTTTAGCAGTGCTGACATTAAAATAGAGTTTTCTTCATGTTTATTCTGATGGACAGAATATGTTTATATTTTTCCAGATTATATAAACATTTATTAGTATTATCTACAAATAAATAATAATAATAAACTGTATTTCGCAATAAAAAAATTATAAAGTGATGAAAAGAGATTCCTAAAAGTCACTCTGTAAAAACATTTGACTTTAATGTTAAAAAATAAAATAAAACTGGTTTATTTGAAACTGAATTCTTTCAATGTTCAGATTTTTTTGTGCTAGAAATGTATGTGCTTTACTGCATTTTTAGTTCAACAGTAGATTATTTGCATATTTAAACATAACATTGTACAAAATAATAATAATATGAAGCATGTTTGCAATTCTATTCATTTATTTATTCTGTAATTGAGTAGTAGGTAGCATGATCGCCTCACAGCAAAGGTCGCTGTTTCAATCCTCGGCTGGGACAGTTGGTGTTTCTGTGTGGAGTTTGCATGTTCTGCCCATGTTGGTGTGGGTTTCCTCCGGGTGCTCTGGTGTCCCCCACAGTCCAAAGACATGCACTATAGGGGAATTGATCAACTATATTGGTCGAAGTGTATGAGTGTGTATGGGTGTTTCCCAGTGATGGGTTGCAGCTGGAAGGGCATCTGGTGTGTAAAACATATGCTGGAATAGTTGTTGGTTCATTCCACTGTGGCCAACCCAGCTTAATAAAGGGACTAAGTCCAAAAGAAAATGAATGAATAATTACCCAATTTACCTGCAGTATATTACTTTGAATGGGTCTGTATTGTAGATTTCGATTTTTAGACATAATTTTGAATGAAGAAATTACAAAACCATTTAAAATAAATGCAGAGTGACTTGCAAATTAAATAATTTATTTAAAAAACATTAAAATAAAACCATTTGAGACCTACGACACAATGATCCAGCGTTTTTAAGTCCTAACACTTTGTATATTAAAGCAACAATTCACCCAAAAATAAAACGTTCTGCAAGATTTGCTCACACTCAAGTGGTTCCAAACTTTTATGAATCATTTCCTCTGTTGAACACAAAACAAGATATTATAAAGAATGTGGGAAACAATCGTCCATTACTCAGGGTTTTATCCTAACATCAAGAAAATCCCATATATAAATTAGCTGCATTTCCACTAAATTGTTAGAGTGGCTGACTGTAGTATTGGTAACCTAGCAACCAACAGTAAACAAGGCAATCATAATGCAGAGCGTGTACTGCACACTACATCACAGATTATTTGGCAGATGTGTTTCACTTCTCCAGTGACGGATTTAGGCATGGGCAATATGGGCGATGGCCAAGTGCGACATCTTGCTGGGGGGCATAGGGAAGAGGTGAGAAAAAAGTGCCCAAGTAAAATCTTTGATATCTACTTAATGCAAGTGTATTAGTTTAGAGTGGTTATCGCAGATATAAGACATTAGTGGCCATTCATATTTGGCGTCTTTTGCACATGCAAGTTTGTTGTTTTGTGCAACCGAAAGAACGCCGATGAAAACAAATTGACACTCACACGCACTGATCCTGATACTGGTTGTATACATGCACGCCGATGCAAGTTGACAAAACTAAAGTTATATAATATGATGATGATGTTACTTTGACTAAGCATGGCTATAAAGCAGAAAAGAGGAATAATCAGTCATGAAGGCAACTTGTTCATAACATTAATTCTTGGTCATGCGTCAAGTCTAAGACAACAGATAATTCTGTAAAACATATATATTTTTTGTATTCTATAGAACTGTCATAATTAATAATCATGCAAATGTCTTAGAATATTACTCCAGTTGTGTCTTTACATTGTTTTTCACTTACATTTAGGATTGATTTCTGTTATTTATTTAGAATAATAATTGTATAATTAAAGCTGCAAGCAGCGATGATAGGGACCTCGCACCCGGGCTCACCGCCGTCCGGTGGCCTCAGGATGACAGAGAACAGCGAACAATATTAATTTAAGCCGATGTATATAAAGAACCCGAGAAAATCACAAATTTATGTCAAACTTCCTCCTGTCACCAGGTGGCGCTATGACTGTGACTCAAGATTGGCATGTAGATGTCTTCAGTAGAGGAATCTTATCCACCATGTGAATTTTCAGCCAGATCAGACATTGTGTGGCTGAGTTATAAGCCAAACTACCTTCTACCAGCAGGTGGCGCTATGAAAGACTCAATATAATTATGTAGATGTGCACGGGAGAGTACTTTCATCAACCATGTGAAGTTTCAGGCTGATCGGATATTGTGTGGTTGAGTTATAATGCAAACTACCTTCTGCCAGCAAGTGGCGCTATAACTGACTCAAGATTGGCATGTAGATGCCTTCAGTAGAAGAATTTAATCAACCATGTGAAGTTTCAGGCAGGTCAGACATTGTGTGGCTAAGTTATGAGCCAAACTACCCTCTGGCAGCAGGCGGCGCTATGACTGACTCAATATTGTTCTGTGGATGTGTTTAGGAGAGGAATTTTATCAACCATGTGAAGTTTCAGGCAGATCGGACATTGTGTGGTGTAGTTATAAGGACTTCCTGTTCCATGGCGAAGCATTGAGGTTTTTCATGCCGCCACGGACTCACCCCTCTGCAAAAACTCTAGATCTTCACAATATATCATCGCTAGAGCTTTCAGATGACAAGACCCAATTTTGGTGCTGATACAATAAAATTTGGTGAAGTAGTATGTTACAATGTAAAACATGTCATTTCCTGTGGCCAGCTGGTGGCGCTATAACTGTATCTGGATATTGGCTTGTAAATGTGTTCAGGTCAGGACTCTTATCAAACCTGTGAATTTTGAGGCAGATTGGATAATGCATGCTTGAGTTATAACGACTGCCTGTTTTGTGGCGAATGGTCAAAGTTTGCAAGGCCGCCACGGACACGCCCATCTATAAAAACTCAAAAGCTGCGCAATTTAACATCGCCAAGGCCTTTAGATGACAAAACCAAATTTTGGTGTTGATCGGATAAAATCCCTTGGAGGAGTTCGTTAAAATACAACGCCTGGAAATGGCAAAAATGCCACTTATTCGCCGAAGGAAGTTAAAAATATCCTACTTCCTGTTGGGTTTGAGTTATGGCTCCAAGAGACTTTTTCATATATTTTGGCATGTTTGAGGTGTGTGCCAATTTTCGTGCATGTGCGTGATTCGTAGATTGGGGGCTCGTCCGTTTAATTTTTCTAGGTGGCGCTGTCGAGTCATTTTGCCACGCCCACTTCAATATTGTTATGAAGATGTGTTCAGGAGAGGACTTTTATCAACCTTGTGAAGTTTCAGGCAGATCGCACATTGTGTGGTTGAGTTATAAGGACTTCCTGTTCCATGGCGAAGCGTTGTGCCTTGTCGTGCCGCCATGGACACACCCCTCTCCGAAAACTCTAAATCTTTACAATATAACATCGCTAGAGTTTTCAGATAACACCACTCAAATTTGGTGCTGATACGATATAATTTGTGGGAGTTAGTTTGGTTCAGTGTAAAACATGTCATTTCCTGTGGCCAGCAGGTGGCACTATAACTATATCTGGATATTGGCATGTAAACGTGTTCAGGTCAGGACTCTTATTAAACGTGTGAATTTTGAGGCAGATCGGATAATGCATGTCTGAGTTATAACGACTTCCTGTTTTGTGGCGAATCATCAAAGTTTGCGAGGCCGCCACGGACACACCCATCGACGAAAACTCTAAAGCTTCGCAATTTAACATCGCCAAGGCCTTTAGATGACAAAACCCAATTTTGGTGTCGATCGGATAAAATCCCTAGGAGGAGTTCGTTAAAATACAACGCCTGGAAATGGCAAAAACGCCACTTTTTCGCCGCAGGAAGTCAAAAATATCCGACTTCCTGTTGGGTTTGAGATATGGCTCCAAGAGACTTTTTCGTATGTTTTGGTGTGTTTGAGGTGTGTGCCAATTTTCGTGCATGTGCGTGATTCGTATATCGGGGGCTCGTCCGTTTAATTTTTCTAGGTGGCGCTGTCGAGTCATTTTGCCACGCCCACTTCCGAAGCCCATAACAAACGTAAATTTTCGCCACTTCTGAGGCGTGTGCAAAGTTTCGTGAGTTTTCGGGCATGTTTAGCCCCTCAAAACCGCGATTCATTCCGCGGAAGAAGAAGAAGAAGAAGAAGAATTAAAGCTGCAAGCAGCGATGATAGGGACCTCGCACCCGGGCTCACCGCCGCCCGGTGGTCTCAGTATGACAGAAAACAGCGAACAATAATATTTTAAGCTGATATATATAAAAAACATGAGAAAATCACAGATTTATGCCAAACTTCCTCCTGTCAGCAGGTGGCGCTATAACTGTGACTCAATATTCATATGTAGATGCCTTCAATGCAGGAATCTTATCAACCATGTGAATTTTTAGGCCGATCAGACATTGTGTGGCTGAGTTATAAGCCAAAATTCCTTCTGTCAGCAGGTGGCGCTATGACTGACTCAATATTGGCATGTAGATGTGTTCAGGAGAGGACTTTATTTAACCATGTGAAGTTTCAGGCAGATCAGACATTGTGTGGCTGAGTTTTTATGAGCCAAACTACCTTCTGCCAGCTGGTGGCGCTATGACTGTGACTTAATTTTCTTATGTAGATGTGTTCAGGAGAGGACTTTTATCAACCATGTGAAGTTTCAGGCAGGTGAGACATTGTGTGGTTGAGTTATAACGACTTCCTGTTCCGTGGCGAAGCGTTGAGGTTTGTCATGCCGCCACGGACACGCCCCTCTCTGAAAACTCTAGATCTTCACAATATATCATCGCTAGAGCTTTGAAATGACACCCCTCAAATTTGGTGCTGATATGATAAAGTTTGTAGAAGGAGTTTGTTACAGTGTAAAACATGTCATTTCCTGTGGCCAGCAGGTGGCACTTTAACTGTATCTGGATATTGGCATGTAAACGTGTTCAGGTCAGGAATGTTATCAGAGGTGTGAATTTTGAGGTGGATCTGATAATGCATGCCTGAGTTATAATGACTTCCTGTTTTGTGGCGAATCATCAAAGTTTGCGAGGCCGCCATGGACACGTTCATCGACGAGAACTCTAAAGCTTCGCAATTTAACATCGCCAAGGCCTTTAGATGACAAAACCCAATTTTGGTGTCGATCGGATAAAATCCCTAGGAGGAGTTTGTTAAAATACAATGCCTGGAAATGGCAAAAACGCTACTTTTTCGCCGCAAGAAGTTAATAATATCCGACTTCCTGTTGGGTTTGAGATATGGCTCCAAGAGACTTTTTCATATGTTTTGGCATGTTTGAGGTGTGTGCCAATTTTCGTGCATGTGCGTGATTCGTAGCTCGGGGGCTCGTCCGATTAATTTTTCTAGGTGGCGCTGTCGAGTCATTTTGCCACGCCCACTTCAATATTGTTATGAGGATGTTTTCAGGAGAGGACTTTTATTAACCATGTGAAGTTTCAGGCTGATCAGACATTGTGTGGTTGAGTTATAAGGACTTCCTGTTCCATGGCGAAGCTTTGAGGTTTGTCATGCCGCCACGGACACGCCCCTCTGCGAAAACTCTAGATCTTCACAATATATCATCGCTAGGGCTTTCAGATAAAACAACCCAAATTTGGTGCTGATACGAAAAAATTTGTGGGAGGAGTTTGTTATGATGTAAAACATGTCATTTCCTGTGGCCAGCAGGTGGCGCTATAACTGTATCTGGATATCGGCATGTAAACGTTTTCAGGTCAGGGCTCTTATCAAACGTGTGAATTTTGAGGCAGATCGGATAATGCATGCCTGAGTTATAACGACTTCCTGTTTTGTGGCGAATCGTCAAAGTTTGCGAGGCCGCCACGGACACGCCCATCGACGAAAACTCTAAAGCTTCGCAATTTAACATCGCCAAGGTCTTTAGATGACAAAACCCAATTTTGGTGTCGATCGGATAAAATCCCTAGGAGGAGTTCGTTAAAATACAACGCCTGGAAATGGCAAAAATGCCACTTTTTCGTCGCAGGAAGTCAAAAATATCCAACTTCCTGTTGGGTTTGAGATATGGCTCCAAGAGACTTTTTTGTATGTTTTGGCATGTTTGAGGTGTGGGCCAATTTTCGTGCATGTGCGTGATTCGTGGATCGGGGGCTTGTCCGTTTAATTTTTCTAGGTGGCGCTGTCGAGTCATTTTGCCACGCCCACTTCCGAAGACCATAAAAAACGTAAATTTTCGCCACTTCTGAGGTGTGTGCAAAGTTGCGTGAGTTTTCGGGCATGTTTAGCCCCTCAAAATCGCGATTCATTGGAGAGAAGAATAATAATAATAATTAAAGCTGCAAGCAGCGATGATAGGGACCTCGCACCCGGGCTCACCGCCGCCCGGTGGCATCAGGATGACAGAGAACAGCGAACAACATTAATTTAAGCCGATATATTAAAAATATCTGAGAAAATCACAGATTTATGCCAAACTTCCTCCTGTCAGCAGGTGGCGCTATAACACTGACTCATGACTGGCATGTAGATGTCTTCAGGAGAGGAAACTTATCAACCATGTGAAGTTTTAGGCAGATCGGACATTGTTTGGCTGAGTTATAAGCCAAACTGCCTTTTTTCAGCAGGTGGCGCTATGACAGACTCAATGTTGTTATGTAGATGTGTTTAGGAGGGGACTTTCATCAACCTTGTGAAGTTTCAGGCAGATCGGACTTTGTGTGGTTGAGTTATACTGCAAACTACCATCTGCCAGCAGGTGGCGCTATAACTGTGACTTAAGATTGGCATGTAGATGCCTTCAGTAATGGAATTTAATCAACTATGTGAAGTTTCAGGCAGATCGGAGTTTGTGTGGTTGAGTTATAAGCCAATCTACCTTCTGCCAGCAGGTGGCGCTATGACTGATTCACTATTGTTATGTGGATGTGTTCAGAAGAGGGCTTTTATCAATCATGTGAAGTTTCAGGCAGATCAGACATTGTGTGGTTGAGTTATAATAACTTCCTGTTCCATGGCGAAGCGTTGAGGTTTGTCATGCCATCACGGACACGCCCCTCTGCAAAAACTCTAGATCTTCACAATATATCATCGCTAGAGCTTTCAGATGACACCACTCTATTTTGGTGCTGATACGGGAAAGTTTGTGGTAGGAGTTTGTTACAGTGTCAAACATGTCATTTCCTGTAGCCAGCAGGTGGGGCTATAACTGTAACTGGATATCGGCACGTAAACCTGTTCAGGTCAGGACTTTTATCAAACGTGTGAATTTTGAGGCAGATCTGATAATGCATGCCTGAGTTATAACGACTTCCTGTCTTGTGGCGGATCATCAACGTTTGCGAGGCCGCCACGGACACGCCCATCGACAAAAACTCTAAAGCTTCGCAATTTAACATCACCAAGGCCTTTAGATGACAAAACACAATTTTTATTGTCAATCAGATAAAATCCCTAGGAGGAGTTCGTTAAAATATAACGCCTAGAAATGGCAAAAGAGCCACTTTTTCGCCACAGGAAGTTAAAAATATACGACTTCCTGTTGAGTTTGAGATATGGCTCCAAGAGACTTTTTCGTATGTTTTGCCATGTTTGAGGTGTGTGCCAATTTTCGTGCATGTGCGTGATTTGTAGATCGGGGGCTCGTCCGTTTAATTTTTATAGGTGGCGCTGTTGAGTCGTTTTGCCACGCCCACTTCAATATTGTTATGTGGATGTGTTCAAGAGATGACGTTTATCAACCATGTGAAGCTTCAGGCTGATTGGACATTTTGTGGTTGAGTTACAAGGACTTCCTGTTCCATGGCGAAGCGTTGAGGTTTGTCATGCCGCCACGGACACGCCCCTCTGCGAAAACTCTAGATCTTCACAATATATCATCACCAGAGCTTTCAGATAACACCACCCAATTTTGGTGCTGATACGATAAAATTTGTGGATGGAGTTTGTTACTCCGTAAATCATGTCATTTCCTGTGGCCAGCAGGTGGCGCCGTAACTGTCTCTGGATATTGGCATGTAAACGTGTTCAGGTCAGGACGCTTATCAAGCGTGTGAATTTTGAGGCAGATCGGATAATGCATGCCTGAGTTATAACGGCTTCCTGTTTCGTGGCGAATCGTCAAAGTTTGCGAGGCCGCCACGGACACGCCCATCGACGAAAACTCTAAAGCTTCGCAATTTAACATCATCAAGGCCTTTAGATGACAAAACCCAAATTTGGTGTCGATCGGATAAAATCCCTAGGAGGAGTTCGTTAAAATACGACGCCTGGAAATGGCAAAAACGCCACTTTTTCGCCGCAGGAAGTTAAAAATATCCGACTTCCTGTTGGGTTTGAGATATGGCTCCAAGAGACTTTTTCGTATGTTTTGCCATGTTTGAGGTGTGTGCCAATTTTCGTGCGTGTGTGTGATTCATGGATTGGGGGCTCGTCCGTTTAATTTTTCTAGGTGGCGCTGTCGAGTCATTTTGCCACGCCCACTTCCGAAGCCCATAACAAACGTAAATTTTCGCCACTTCTGAGGCGTGTGCAAAGTTTCGTGAGTTTTCGGGCATGTTTAGCCCCTCTAAATCGCGATTCATTCCGCGGAAGAAGAAGAAGAAGAAGAAGAAGAAGAATAATTAAAGCTGCAAGCAGCGATGATAGGGACCTCGCACCCGGGCTCACCGCCGCCCGTTGGCCTCAGGATGACAGAACAGCGAACAATATTAATTTAAGCCGATTTATATAAAGAACCTGAGAAAATCACTCATTCATGCCAAACTTTCTCTTGTCAGCAGGTGGCGTTATGACTCTGACTCAAGATTTGCATGTAGATGCCTTCAGTAGAGGAATCTTATCAACCATGTGAATTTTCAGCCAGATCGGACATTGTTTGGCTGAGTTATATGTAATTTCCTGTTGCCAGCAGGTGGCGCTATAACTGTGACTCGATATTGGCATGTAAATGTCTTCAGGAGAGGATTTTAATCAACCATGTAAATTTTCAGGCTGGTCAGACTTTGTGTGGCTGAGTTATAAGCCAAACTATCTTCTGCCAGCAGGTGGCGCTATGACTGACTCAATATTGCAATGTAGATGTCTTCAGGAGAGGAATTTAATCAACCATGTGAAGTTTCAGGCAGATCAGAGATCGTGTGGCTGAGTTATAAGCCAAAAGACCTTCTACCAGCAGGTGGCGCTATGACAGACTCAATATAATTATGTAGATGTGCTTAGGAGAGGACTTTCATCAACCATGTGAAGTTTCACGCAGATCGGACATTGTGTGGTTGAGTTACAAGCCAAACTACCTTCTGCCAGCAGGTGGCGCTATGACAGGCTCAATATTGTTATGTGGATGTGTTCAGGTGAGGAATATGATTAACCTTGTGAATTTTCAGGCAGATCAGACATTGTGTGGTTGAGTTATAAGCATTTCCTGTTCCATGGCGAAGCGTTGAGGTTTGTCATGCCGCCACGGACACGCCCTTCTGCAAAATCTCTAGATCTTCACAATATATCATTGCTGGAGCTTTCAAATAACATCACTCAAATTTGGTGCTGATATAATAAAGTTTGTGGAAGGAGTATATTACAATGTAAAACATGTCATTTCCTGTGGCCAGCAGGTGGCGCTATAACTCTATCTGGATATCAGTATATAAACGTATTCAGGTCAGGACTGTTATCAAATGTGTGAATTTTGAGGCAGATCGGATAATGCATGCCTGAGTTATAACGACTTCCTGTTTTGTGGCGAATCATCAAAGTTTGCGAGGCCGCCACGGACACGCCCATCGACAAAAACTCTAAAGCTTTGCAATTTAACATCGCCAAGGCCTTTACATGACAAAACCAAATTTTGGTGTTGATCAGATAAAATCCCTAGGAGGAGTTTGTTAAAATACAACGCCTGGAAATGGCAAAAATGCCACTTTTTCGCCGCAGGAAGTTAATAATATCTGACTTCCTGTTAGGTTTGAGATATGGCTCCAAGAGACTTTTTCGTATGTTTTGCCATGTTTAAGGTGTGTGCCAATTTTCGTGCATGTGCGTGATTCGTAGCTTGGGGGCTCGTCCGTTTAATTTTTCTAGGTGGCGCTGTCGAGTCATTTTGCCACGCCCACTTCAATATTGTTATGTGGATGTGTTCAAGAGATGACGTTTATCAACCATGTGAAGTTTCAGGCAGATCGGACATTGTGTGGTTGAGTTATAAGGACTTCCTGTTCCATGGCGAAGCGTTGAGGTTTGTCATACCGCCACAGACACGCCCCTCTGTGAAAACTCTAGATCTTCACAATATATCATTGCTAGAGCTTTCAGATGACACCACCCAATTTTGGTGCTGATACGAAAAAATTTGTGGGAGGAGTTTATTACTCCGTAAATCATGTCATTTCCTGTGGCCAGCAGGTGGCGTTATAACTATATCTGGATATTGGCATGTAAACGTGTTCAGGTCAGGACTCTTATCAAGCGTGTGAATTTTGAGGCAGATCTGATAATGCATGCCTGAGTTATAACGACTTCCTGTTTTGTGGCGAATCGTCAAAGTTTGCGAGGGCGCCACGGACACGCCCATCGACAAAAACTCTAAAGCTTCGCAATTTAACATCGCCAAGGCCTTTAGATGACAAAACCCAATTTTGGTGTCGATCAGATAAAATCCCTAGGAGGAGTTCGTTAAAATACAATGCCTGGAAATGCCAAAAACGCCACTTTTTCGCCGCAGGAAGTTAAAAATATCCGACTTCCTGTTGGGTTTGAGATATAGCTCCAAGAGACTTTTTCGTATGGTTTGGCATGTTTGAGGTGTGTGCCAATTTTCGTGCATGTGCGTGATTCGTGTATCGGGGGCTCGTCCGTTTAATTTTTCTAGGTGGCGCTGTCGAGTCATTTTGCCACGCCCACTTCCGAGACCCATATCAACCTGCTATTTACACCGCGTTTGGTGTGTGTGCAAATTTTCATGAGTTTTCGGGCATGTTTAGACCCTCAAAAGTGCCCCGATAGGGGGCGGAATAATAATAATAATAATAATAATAATAAAAAACGGAGCAATTCCAATAGGGCCTACGCACCGTTTCGGTGCTCGGTCCCTAATTAAAGCTGCAAGCAGCGATGATAGGGACCTCGCACCCGGGCTCACCGCCGACCGGTGGCCTCAGGATGACAGAGAACAGCGAACAATATTAATTTAAGCCAATGTATATGTAAAAAACCTGAGAAAATCACAGATTTATGCCAAACTTCCACCTGTCAGCAGGTTGCGCTAAGACTGTGAGTCAATATTGGCATGTAGATGCCTTCAGGAAATAAATTTTATCAACCATGTAATTTTTCAGGCAGATCGAACATTGTTTGGCTGAGTTATAAGTAACTTCCTATTGCCAGGAGGTGGCGCTATGACTGTGACTCATTATTGGCTTGTAGATGTCTTCAGGAGCGGATTTTAATAAACCATGTGAATTTTCAGGCAGGTCAAACATTGTGTGGCTGAGTTATAAGCCAAACTTCCGGTTGCCAGCAGGTGGCGCTATGACTGACTCAATATTGTTATGTGGATGTGTTTAGGAGAGGACTTTTATCAACAATGTGAAGTTTCAGGCAGATCGGACATTGTGTGGTTGAGTTATAAGGACTTCCTGTTCTATGGCGAAGCGTTGAGGTTTGTCATGCCGCCACGGACACGCCCCTCTTCGAAAACTCTAGATCTTCGCAATTTAACATCGACAAGGCCTTTAGATGACAAAACCAAATTTTGGTGTTGATCGGATAAAATCCCTAGGAGGAGTTCGTTAAAATACTACGCCTGGAAATGGCAAAAACGCCACTTTTTTACAGCAGGAAGTTAAAAATATCTGACTTCCTGTTGAGTTTGAGATATGGCTCCAAGAGACTTTTTCGTATGTTTTGGCATGTTTGAGGTGTGTGCCAATTTTCGTTCATGTGTGTGATACGTATATCAGGGGCTCGTCCGATTAATTTTGGTAGGTGGCGCTGTCGAGTCTATTTGCCACGCCCACTTCAATATTGTTATGTGGATGTGTTCAGGAGAGGACTTTTATCAACCATGTGAAGTTTCAGGCAGATCGGACATTGTGTGGTTGAGTTATAAAGCCTTCCTGCTCAATGGCGAAGCGTTGAGGTTTGTCATGCCGCCACGGACACGCCCCTCTCCGAAAACTCTAGATCTTCACAATATATCATCGCTAGAGCTTTTAGATAACACTACCCAATTTTGGTGCTGATGCGATAAAATTTGTGGGAGGAGTTTGTTACTCTGTAAAACATGTCATTTCCTGTGGCCAGCAGGTGGCGCTGTAACTGTATCTGGATATTGGCATGTAAACGTGTTCAGGTCAGGACTGTTATTAAACGTGTGAATTTTGAGGCAGATCGGATAATGCATGCCTGAGTTATAACGACTTCCTGTTTTGTGGCGAATCGTCAAACTTTGCGAGGCCGCCACGGACACGCCCATCGACGAAAACTCAAAAGCTTCGCAATTTAACATCGCCAAGGCCTTTAGATGACAAAAGCCAATTTTGGTGTCGATCGGATAAAATCCCTAGGAGGAGTTCGTTAAAGTACAACGCCTGGAAATGGCAAAAACGCCACTTTTTCGCCGCAGGAAGTCAAAAATATCCGACTTCCTGTTGGGTTTGAGATATGGCTCCAAGAGACTTTTTCGTATATTTTGGCATGTTTGAGGTGTGTGCCAATTTTCGTGCATGTGCGTGATTCGTAGATCGGGGGCTCGTCCGTTTAATTTTTCTAGGTGGCGCTGTCGAGTCATTTTGCCACACCCACTTCCGAGACCTATAATAAACGTAAATTTTCGCTACTTCTGAGGCGTGTGCAAAGTTGCGTGAGTTTTCGGGCATGTTTAGCCCCTCTAAATCGCGATTCATTGGAGAGAAGAATAATAATAATAATAATAATAATAATAATAATAATAATAATAAACGGAGCAATTCCAATAGGGCCTACGCACCGTTTCGGTGCTCGGTCCCTAATTAAAGCTGCAAGCAGCGATGATAGGGACCTCGCACCCGGGCTCACCGCCGCCCGGTGGCATCAGGATGACAGAGAACAGCGAACAGTAATAATTTAAGCCGATATATTAAAAATATCTGAGAAAATCACAGATCTATGCCAAACTTCCTCCTGTCAGCAAGTGGCGCTATAACTGTGACTCATGATTGGCATGTAGATGTCTTCAGGAGAGGAAACTTATCAACCATGTGAAGTTTTAGGCAGATCGGACATTGTTTGGCTGAGTTATGAGCCAAACTGCCTTTTGTCAGCAGGTGGCGCTAAGACAGACTCAATGTTGTTATGTAGATGTGTTCAGGAGAGGACTTTTATCAATCATGTGAAGTTTTAGGCAGATCAGACATTGTGTGGTGTAGTTATAAGGACTTCCTGTTCCATGGCGAAGCGTTGAGGTTTGTCATGCCACCACAGACACGCCCCTCTGCAAAAACTCTAGATCTTCACAATATATCATCGCTAGAGCTTTCAGATAACAACCAACCAAATTTGGTGCTGACACGAAAAAATTTGTGGGATGAGTTTATTACTCTGTAAATCATGACATTTCCTGTGGCCAGCAGGTGGCGCTATAACTGCAACTGGATTTTGGCATGTTCTGGTCTGGACTTATATTAAACATGTGAATTTTGAGGCAGATCTGATAATGCATGCCTGAGATATAATGACTTCCGGTTTTGTGGCGAATCAAAGTTTGCGAGGCCGCCACAGACACGCCCATCGACAAAACCTCTAAAGCTTCGCAATTTAACATCGCCAAGGCCTTTAGATGACAAAACCCAATTTTGGTGTCGATCGGATAAAATGCCTTGGAGGAGTTCGTTAAGATACAACGCCTGGAAATGGCAAAAATACCACTTATTTGCCGCAGGAAGTTAAAAATATCCGACTTCCTGTTGGGTTTGAGTTATGGCTCCAAGAGACTTTTTTGTATGTTTTGACGTGTTTGAGGTGTGTGCCAGTTTTCGTGCATGTGCGTGATTCGTAGATCAGGGGCTCTTCCGTTTAATTTTTATAGGTGGCGCTGTAGAGTCATTTTGCCATGCCCACTTCAATATTGTTATGGGGATGTGTTCAGGAGAGGACTTGTATCAACTATGTGAAGTTTCAGGCAGATCGGACTTTGTGTGGTTGAGTTATAAGGACTTCCTGTTCCATGGCGAAGCGTTGAGGTTTGTCATGCCGCCACGGACAGGCCATTCTCCGAAAACTCTAGATCTTCACAATATAACATCGCTAGAGCTTTCAGATAACACCACCAAATTTTGGTGCTGATATGATAAAATTTGTGGGAGGAGTTTGTGACTCTTTAAAATCATGTCATTTCCTGTGGCCAGCAGGTGGCGCTATAACTGTATCTGGATATTGGCATGTAAACGTGTTCAGGTCAGGACTCTTATCAAGCGTGTGAATTTTGAGGCAGATCGGATAATGCATGCCTGAGTTATAACGACTTCCTGTTTTGTGGCGAATTGTCAAAGTTTGCGAGGCCGCCACAGACACGCCCATCGACGAAAACTCTAAAGCTTCGCAATTTAACATTGCCCATGCCTTTAGATGATAAAACCCAATTTTGGTGTCGATCGGATAAAATCCCTAGGAGGAGTTCGTTAAAATACAACGCCTGAAAATGGCAAAAATGCCACTTTTTCGCCGCAGGAAGTTAAAAATATCCGACTTCCTGTTGGGTTTGACATATGGCTCCAAGAGACTTTTTCGTATGTTTTGGCATGTTTGAGGTGTGTGCCAATTTTCGTGCATGTGCGTGATTCGTGGATCGGGGGCTCGTCCGTTTAAGTTTTCTAGGTGGCGCTGTCGAGTCATTTTGCCACGCCCACTTCCGAGACCCATAATAAACGTAAATTTTCGCCACTTCTGAGGCGTGTGCAAAGTTTCGTGAGTTTTCGGGCATGTTTAGCCCCTTAAAATCGCGATTCATTCCGGAAAAGAATAATAATAATAATAATAATAAACGGAGCAATTCCAATAGGGCCTTGCACCGTTCGGTGCTCGGTCCCTAATTAAAGCTGCAAGCAGCGATGATAGGGACCTCGCACCCGGGCTCACCGCCGCCCGGTGGCCTCAGGATGACAGAGAACAGCAAACAATATTAATTTAAGCCGATATATATAAAGAACCTGAGAAAATCACAAGTTTAAGCCAAACTTCCTCCTGTCAGCAGGTGGCGCTATGACTATGACTTAAGATTGGCATGTAGATGCCTTCAGTAGAGGAATCTTATCAACCATGTGAATTTTCAGGCAGGTCATACATTGTGTGGCCGAGTTATAAGCTAAACTACCCTCTGCCAGCAGGTGGCGCTATGACTGAATCAATATTGTTATCTGGATGTGTTCAGGGGAGGACTTTTATAAACCATGGGAAGTTTCAGGCTGATCGGACATTGTATGGTCGAGTTATAAGGACTTCCTGTTCCATGGCGAAGCGTTGAGGTTTGTCATGCCGCCACGGACACGCCCCTCTCCGAAAACTCTAGATCTTCACAATATATCATCGCTAGAGCTTTCAGATAACACTACCCAATTTTGGTGCTGATACGATAAATGTTGTGGCAGGAGTTTGTTACTCTGTAAAACATGTCATTTCCTGTGGCCAGCAGGTGGCGCGATAACTGTATCTGGATATCGGCATGTAAACGTGTTCAGGTCAGGACTCTTATTTAGCGTGTGAATTTTGAGGCAGATCGAATAATGCATGCCTGAGTTATAATGACTTCCTGTTTTGTGGCGAATCATCAAAGTTTGCGTGGCTGCCATGGACACGCCCATCGATGCAAACTCTAAAGCTTCGCAATTTAACATCGCCAAGGCCTTTAGATGACAAAACCTAATTTTTTTGTCGATCGGATAAAATCCCTAGGAGGAGTTCGTTAAAATACAACGCCTGGAAATGGCAAAAATGCCACTTATTTGCTGAAGGAAGTTAAAAATATCCGACTTCCTGTTGGGTTTGAGATATGGCTCCAAGAGACTTTTTCGTATGTTTTGGCGTGTTTGAGGTGTGTGCCAATTTTTGTGCATATGCGTGATTCGTAGATCAGGGGCTCGTCCGTTTAATTTTTCTAGGTGGCGCTGTCGAGTCATTTTGCCACGCCCACTTCATTATTGTTATGGGAATGTGTTCAGGAGAAGACTTTTATCAACCATGTGAAGTTTCAGGCAGATCGCACATTGTGTGGTTGAGTTATAAGGACTTCCTGTTCCATGGCGAAGCGTTGAGGTTTGTCATGCCGCCACGGACACGCCCCTCTGTGAAAACTCTAGATCTTCACAATATATCATCGCTAGAGCTGTCAGATAACACCACCCAAATTTGGTGCTGATACGATAAAATTTGTGGGAGGAGTTTATTACTCCGTAAATCATGTAATTTCCTGTGGCCAGCAGGTGGCGCTATAACTATATCTGGATATTGGCATGTAAACGTGTTCAGGTCAGGACGCTTATCAAGCGTGTGAATTTTGAGGCAAATAGGATAATGCATGCCTGAGTTATAACGACTTCTTGTTTTGTGGCGAATCATCAAAGTTTGCGAGGCCGCCATGGACACGCCCATCGATGAAAACTCTAAAGCTTCGCAATTTAACATCGCCAAGGCCTTTAGATGAAAAAACCCAATTTTGGTGTCGATCGGATAAAATCCCTAGGAGGAGTTCGTTAAAATACAACGCCTGGAAATGGCAAAAATGCCACTTTTTCGCCGCAGGAAGTTAAAAATATCCGACTCCCTGTTGGGTTTGAGATATGGCTCCAAGAGACTTTTTTGTATGTTTTGGTGTGTTTGAGGTGTGTGCCAATTTTCGTGCATGTGCATGATTCGTATATCGGGGGCTCGTCCGTTTAATTTTTCTAGGTGGCGCTGTCGAGTCATTTTGCCACGCCCACTTCCGAAGCCCATAACAAACGTAAATTTTCGCCACTTCTGAGGCGTGTGCAAAGTTGCGTGAGTTTTCGGGCATGTTTAGGCCCTCAAAACCGCGATTCATTCCGCGGAAGAAGAAGAAGAAGAATAATAATAAACGGAGCAATTCCAATAGGGCCTACGCACCGTTTCGGTGCTCGGTCCCTAATTAAAGCTGCAAGCAGCGATGAAAGGGACCTCGCACCTGGGCTCACCGCCGCCCGTTGGCCTCAGGATGACAGAGAACAGCGAACAATATTAATTTAAGCCGATTTATATAAAGAACCTGAGAAAATCACTCATTCATGCCAAACTTTCTCTTGTCAGCAGGTGGCGTTATGACTCTGACTCAAGATTTGCATGTAGATGCCTTCAGTAGAGCAATCTTATCAACCATGTGAATTTTCAGCCAGATCGGACATTGTTTGGCTGAGTTATATGTAATTTCCTGTTGCCAGCAGGTGGCGCTATGACTGTGACTCGATATTGGCATGTAGATGTCTTCAGGAGAGGATTTTAATCAACCATGTAAATTTTCAGGCTGGTCAGACTTTGTGTGGCTGAGTTATAAGCCAAACTATCTTCTGCCAGCAGGTGGCGCTATGACTGTGACTCAATATTGCAATGTAGATGTCTTCAGGAGAGGAATTTAATCAACCATGTGAAGTTTCAGGCAGATCAGAGATCGTGTGGCTGAGTTATAAGCCAAAAGACCTTCTACCAGCAGGTGGCGCTATGACAGACTCAATATAATTATGTAGATGTGCTTAGGAGAGGACTTTCATCAACCATGTGAAGTTTCACGCAGATCGGACAATGTGTGGTTGAGTTACAAGCCAAACTACCTTCTGCCAGCAGGTGGCGCTATGACAGGCTCAATATTGTTATGTGGATGTGTTCAGGAGAGGAATATGATCAACCTTGTGAAGTTTCAGGCAGATCGGACATTGTGTGGTTGAGTTATAAGCATTTCCTGTTCCATGGCGAGGCGTTGAGGTTTGTCATGCCGCCACGGACACGCCCTTCTGCAAAATCTCTAGATCTTTACAATATATCATTGCTAGAGCTTTCAAATTACATCACTCAAATTTGGTGCTGATATAATAAAGTTTGCGGAAGGAGTATATTACAATGTAAAACATGTCATTTCCTGTGGCCAGCAGGTGGCGCTATAACTCTATCTGGATATCAGCATATAAACGTATTCAGGTCAGGACTCTTATCAAATGTGTGAATTTTGAGGCAGATCGGATAATGCATGCCTGAGTTATAACGACTATCTGTTTTGTGGCGAATGGTCAAAGTTTGCGAGACCGCCACGGACACGCCCATCGATGAAAACTCAAAAGCTTCGCAATTTAACATCGCCAAGGCCTTTAGATAACAAAACCAAATTTTGGTGTTGATAAGATAAAATCCCTAGGAGGAGTTCGTTAAAATACAACGCCTGGAAAAGGCAAAAATGCCACTTTTTCGCCGCAGAAAGTTAAAATAACCGACTTCCTGTTGGGTTTGAGATATGGCTCCAAGAGACTTTTTCGTATGTTTTGGCATGTTTGAGGTGTGTGCCAATTTTCGTGCATGTGCGTGATTCGTGGATCGGGGGCTCGTCCGATTAGTTTTTGTAGGTGGCGCTGTCGAGTCATTTTGCCACGCCCACTTCAATATTGTTATGAAGATGTGTTCAGGAGAGGACTTTTATCAACCTTGTGAAGTTTCAGGCAGATCGCACATTGTGTGGTTGAGTTATAAGGACTTCCTCTTCCATGGCGAAGCGTTGAGGTTTGTCATGCCGCCACGGACACGCCCCTCTGAGAAAACTCTAGATCTTCACAATATATCATTGCTAGAACTTTCAGATAACACCACTCAAATTTGGTGCTGATACGATAAAATTTGTGGGAGGAGTTAGTCAAACTGTAAAACATGTCATTTCCTGTGGCCAGCAGGTGGCGCTATAACTATATCTGGATATTGGCATGTAAACGTGTTCAGGTCAGGACTCTTATCAAGCGTGTGAATTTTGAGGCAGATCGGATAATGCATGCCTGAGTTATAACGACTTCCTGTTTTGTGGCGAATCGTCAAAGTTTGCGAGGCCGCCACGGACACGCCCATCGACGAAAACTCTAAAGCTTCGCAATTTAACATTGCCTAGGCCTTTAGATGACAAAACCCAATTTTGGTGTCGATCGGATAAAATCCCTAGGAGGAGTTCGTTAAAATACAACGCCTGGAAATGGCAAAAACGCCACTTTTTTGCCGCAGGAAGTCAAAAATATCCAACTTCCTGTTGGGTTTGAGATATGGCTCCAAGAGACTTTTTCGTATGTTTTGGCATGTTTGAGGTGTGTGCCAATTTTCGTGCATGTGCGTGATTCGTGGATCGGGGGCTCGTCCGTTTAAATTTTCTAGGTGGCGCTGTCGAGTCATTTTGCCACACCCCTTCCCGAGACCCATAATAAACGTAAATTTTCGCCACTTCTGAGGCGTGTGCGAAGTTTCGTGAGTTTTCGGGCATGTTTAGCCCCTCAAAACCGCGATTCATTCCGCGGAAGAAGAAGAAGAAGAATAATAAGAAACGGAGCAATTCCAATAGGGCCTTGCACCGTTCGGTGCTCGGTCCCTAATAATAAAAAACGGAGCAATTCCAATAGGGCCTACGCACCGTTTCGGTGCTCGGTCCCTAATTAAAGCTGCAAGCAGCGATGATAGGGACCTCGCACCCGGGCTCACCGCCGCCTGTTGGCGTCAGGTTGACAGAGAACAGCGAACAATATTAATTTAAGCCGATTTATATAAATAACCTGAGAAAAACATTCATGCCAAACTTTCTCTTGTCAGCAGGTGGCGCTATGACTGTGACTCAAGATTTGCATGTAGACGCCTTCAGTAGAGGAATCTTATCAACCATGTGAATTTTCAGCCAGATCGGACATTGTTTGGCTGAGTTATATGCAATTTCCTGTTGCCAGCAGGTGGCGCTATGACTGTGACTCGATATTGGCATGTAGATGTCTTCAGAAGAGGATTTTAATCAACCATGTAAATTTTCAGGCTGGTCAGACTTTGTGTGGCTGAGTTATAAGCCAAACTATCTTCTGCCAGCAGGTGGCGCTATGACTGTGACTCAGTATTGCAATGTAGATGTCTTCAGGAGAGGAATTTAATCAACCATGTAAAGTTTCAGGCAGATCAGAGATCGTGTGGCTAAGTTATAAGCCAAACTACCTTCTGCCAGCAGGTGGCGCTATGACAGACTCAATATTGTTATGTGGATGTGTTCAGGAGAGGAATATGATCAACCTTGTGAAGTTTCAGGCAGATCGGACATTGTGTGGTTGAGTTATAAGCATTTCCTGTTCCATGGCGAAGCGTTGAGGTTTGTCATGCTGCCACGGACACGCCCTTCTGCAAAATCTCTAGATCTTTACAATATATCATTGCTAGAGCTTTTAAATAACATCACTCAAATTTGGTGCTAATATAATAAAGTTGGTGGACGGAGTATATTACAATGTAAAACATGTCATTTCCTGTGGCCAGCAGGTGGCGCTATAACTCTATCTGGATATCAGCATATAAACGTATTCAGGTCAGGACTGTTATCAAATGTGTGAATTTTGAGGCAGATCGGATAATGCATGCCTGACTTATAACGACTTCCTGTTTTGTGGCGAACCGTCAAAGTTTGCAAGCCCGCCACAGACACGCCCATCGATGAAAACTCTAAAGCTTCGCAATTTAACATAGCCAAGGCCTTTAGATGACAAAACCCAATTTTGGTGTCGATCGGATAAAATCCCTAGGAGGAGTTCGTTAAAATACAACACCTGAAAATGGCAAAAACGCCACTTTTTCGCTGCAGGAAGTTAAAAATAACCAACTTCCTGTTGGGTTTGAAATATGGCTCCAAGAGACTTTTTCGTATGTTTTGGCATGTTTGAGGTGTGTGCCGATTTTTGTGCATGTGCGTGATTCGTAGATCGGGGGCTTGTCCGTTTAATTTTTATAGGTGGCGCTGTCGAGTCATTTTGCCACGCCCACTTCAATATTGTTATGAAGATGTGTTCAGGAGAGGACTTTTATCAACCTTGTGAAGTTTCAGGCAGATCGCACATTGTGTGGTTGAGTTATAAGGACTTCCTGTTCCATGGCGAAGCGTTGAGGTTTGTCATGCCGCCATGGACACGCCCCTCTGTGAAAACTCTTGATCTTCACAATATATCATCGCTAGAGCTTTCAGATAACACCACGCAAATTTGGTGCTGATACGATAAAATTTGTGGGAGGAGTTTGTCACACTGTAAAACATGTCATTTCCTGTGGCCAGCAGGTGGTGCTAAAACTGTATCTGGATATCAGCTTGTAAACTTGTTTAGGTCAGGACTCTTATCAAGCGTGTGAATTTTGAGGCAGATCGGATTATGCATGCCTGAGTTATAACGACTTCCTGTTTCGAGGCGAATCGTCAAAGTTTGCGAGGCCGCCACGGACACGCCCATCGACAAAAACTCTAAAGCTTCGCAATTTAACATCGCCAAGGCCTTTAGATGACAAAACCCAATTTTGGTGTCGATCGGATAAAATCCCTAGGAGGAGTTCGTTAAAATACAACGCCTGGAAATGGCAAAAACGCCACTTTTTCGCCGCAGGAAGTCAAAAATATCCAACTTCCTGTTGGGTTTGAGATATGGCTCCAAGAGACTTTTTCGTATGTTTTGGCATGTTTGAGGTGTGTGCCAATTTTCGTGCATGTGCGTGATTCGGGGATCGGGGGCTCGTCCGTTTAATTTTTCTAGGTGGCGCTGTCGAGTCATTTTGCCACGCCCACTTCCGAACCCCATAAAAAACGTAAATTTTCGCCACTTCTGAGGCGTGTGCAAAGTTGCGTGAGTTTTCGGGCATGTTTAGCCCCTCAAAATCGCGATTCATTGGAGAGAAGAATAATAATAATTAAAGCTGCAAGCAGCGATGATAGGGACCTCGCACCCGGGCTCACCGCCGCCCGGTGGCCTCAGGATGACAGAGAACAGCGAACAACATTAATTTAAGCCGATATATATAAATAACCAGAGAAAATCACAGATTTATGCCGAACTTCCTCCTGTCAGCAGGTGGCGCTATAATTGTGACTAAAGATTTTTATGTAGATGCCTTCAGTAGAAGAGTCTTATCAACCGTGTGATTTTTCAGGCAGATCGGACATTGTGTGGCTGAGTTATAAGCCAAACTACCTTCTGCCAGCAGGTGGCGCTATGACTGACTCAATTATGTTATGTGGATGTGTTCAGGAGAGGAATTTAATCAACCATTTGAAGTTTCAGGCAGATCAGACATTGTGTGGCTGAGTTATAAGCCAAACTACATTCTGCCAGCAGGTGGCACTATGACAGATTCAATATTGGCTTTTAAATGTCTTCAGAAGAGGAATTTAATCAACCATGTGTAGTTTCAGGCAGATCAGACATTGTGTGGTTAAGTTATAAGGTAAAATTCCTTCTGTCAGCAGGTGGCGCTATGACTGTGACTCAATATAGGTATGGGGATATGTTCAAGAGAAGAATTTAATCAACCATGTGAAGTTTCAGGCAGATCGGACATTGTGTGGTTGAGGTATAAGGACTTCCTGTTTCATGGCGAAGCGTTGAGGTTTGTCATGCCACCACATACACGCCCCTCTGCAAAAACTCTAGATCTTCACAATATATATCATCGCTTGAGCTTTCAGATAACAACCAACCAAATTTAGTGCTGATACGAAAAAAATTTGTGGGAGGAGTTTATTACTCTGTAAATCATGTAATTTCCTGTGGCCAGCAGGTGGCGCTATAGCTGTATCTGGATATTGGCATGTAAATGTGTTCTGGTCTAGACTCTTATTAAACGTGTGAATTTTGAGGCAGATCTGATAATGCATGCCTGAGTTATAATGACGTCCGGTTTTGTGGCGAATCATCAAAGTTTGCGTGGCCGCCACGGACACGCCCATCGACAAAAACTCTAAAGCTTCGCAATTTAACATCGCCAAGGCCTTTAGATGATAAAACCCAATTTTGGTGTTGATCGGATAAAATCCCTAGGAGGAGTTCGTTAAAATACAACGCCTGGAAATGGCAAAAAAGCCACTTTTTCGCCACAGGAAGTTAAAAATATTCGACTTCCTGTTGGGTTTGAGATATGGTTCCAAGAGACTTTTTCGTATGTTTTGCCATGTTTGAGGTGTGTGCCAATTTTTGTGCATGTGCATGATTCGTAGATCGGGGGCTCGTCCGTTTAATTTTTCTAGGTGGCGCTGTCGAGTCATTTTGCCACGCCCACTTCAATATTGTTATGTGGATGTGTTCAAGAGATGACGTTTATCAACCATGTGAAGTTTCAGGCAGATCGGACATTGTGTGGTTGAGTTATAAGGACTTCCTGTTCCATGGCGAAGCGTTGAGGTTTGTCATACCGCCACGGACACGCCCCTCTGCGAAAACTCTAGATCTTCACAATATAACATCGCTAGAGCTTTCAGATAACACCACTCAATTTTGGTGTTGATACGATAAAATTTGTGGGAGGCGTTTATAACTCCGTAAATCATGTCATTTCCTGTGGCCAGCAGGTGGCGCTGTAACTGTATCTGGATATCGGCATGTAAACGTGTTCAGGTCAGGACGCTTATCAAGCGCGTGAATTTTGAGGCAGATCTGATAATGCATGCCTGAGTTATAACGACTTCCTCTTTTGTGGCGAATCGTCAAAGTTTGCGAGGCCGCCACGGACACGCCCATCGATGAAAACTCTAAAGCTTCGCAATTTAACATCGCCAAGGCCTTTAGATGACAAACCCCAATTTTGGTGTCGATCGGATAAAATCCCTAGGAGGAGTTCGTTAAAATACAACGCCTGGAAATGGCAAAAACGCCACTTTTTCGCCGCAGGAAGTTAAAAATATCTGACTTCCTGTTGGGTTTGAGATATGGCTCCAAGAGACTTTTTCGTATGTTTTGGCATGTTTGAGGTGTGTGCCAATTTTCGTGCATGTGCGTGATTCGTGGATCGGGGGCTCGTCCGTTTAATTTTTCTAGGTGGCGCTGTCGAGTCATTTTGCCACGCCCACTTCCGAAGCCCATAATAAACGTAAATTTTCGCCACTTCTGAGGCGTGTGCAAAGTTTCGTGAGTTTTCGGGCATGTTTAGCCCCTCAAAACCGCGATTCATTCCGCGGAAGAAGAAGAAGAAGAAGAAGAAGAAGAAGAAGAAGAAGAATAATTAAAGCTGCAAGCAGCGATGATAGGGACCTCGCACCCGGGCTCACCACCGCCCGGTGACCTTACGATGACAGAGAACAGCGAACAATATTAATTTAAGCCGATATATATAAATAACCATAGAAATCACAGATTTATGCCAAACTTTCTCCTGTCAGCAGGTGGCGTTATAACTGTGACTAAAAATTGTTATGTAGATGCCTTCAGTAGAAGAGTCTTATCAACCATGTGAATTTTCAGGCAGATCGGACGTTGTTTGGCTGAGTTATAAGCCAAACTACATTCTGCCAGCAGGAGGCGCTATGACAGACTCAATATTATTATGTAGATGTGTTTAGGAGAGGACTTTTATCAATCATGTAAAGTTTCAGGCAGATCAGACATTGTGCGGTAGAGTTAGAAGGACTTCCTGTTCCATGGCGAAGCGTTGAGGTTTGTCATGCCGCCACAGACACACCCCTCGGTGAAAACTCGAAATCTTCACAATATATCACCGATACAGCTTTCAGATGACACCACTCAAATTTGGTGCTGATACGATAAAGTTTGTGGGAGGAGTTTGTTACTCTGTAAATCATGTCAGTTCCTGTGGCCAGCAGGTGGCGCTATAACTCTATCTGGATATCGATATGTAAACGTGTTCAGGTCAGGACTCTTATCAAGCGTGTGACATTTTAGACAGATCGGACATTGTATGGCCGAGTTACAAGCCAAACTACCTTCTGCCAGCAGGTGGCGCTATGACTATGACTCAATATTATTATGTAGATTTATTATGTAGATGTGCTCAGGAGAGGACTTTCATCAACCATGTGAAGTTTCAGGCAGATCGGACATTGTCTGGCCGAGTTACAAGCCAAACTACCTTCTGCCAGCAGGTGGTGCTATGACTGACTCAATATTGTTATGTAGATGTGTTCAGGAGAGGACTTTTATCAATCATGTGAAGTTTCAGGCAAATCGGACATTGTATGGTAGAGTTATAAGGACTTCCTGTTCCATGGCGAAGCGTTGAGGTTTGTCATGCCACCACAGACACGCCCCTCTGCAAAAACTCTAGATCTTTACAATATATCATCGTTTGAGCTTTCAGATGACACCACTCTATTTTGGTGCTGATACGGGAAAGTTTGTGGTAGGAGTTTGTTATAGTGTCAAACATGTCATTTCCTGTGGCCAGCAGGTGGCGCTATAACTGTAACTGGATACCGGCACGTAAACCTGATCAGGTCAGGACTGTTATTAAATGTGTGAATTTTGAGGCAGATCTGATAATGCATGCCTGAGTTATAACGACTTCCTGTTTTGTGGCGAATCATCAAAGTTTGCGAGGCCGCCACGGACACGCCCATCGACAAAAACTCTAAAGCTTCGCAATTTAACATCGCCAAGGCCTTTAGATGATAAAACCCAATTTTGGTGTCGATCGGATAAAATCCTTAGGAGGAGTTCGTTAAAATACAACGCCTGGAAATGGCAAAAATGCCACTTTTTCGCCGCAGGAAGTTAAAAATATCTGACTTCCTGTTGGGTTTGAGATATGGCTCCAAGAGACTTTTTCGTATGTTTTGGCATGTTTAAGGTGTGTGCCAATTTTCGTGCATGTGCGTGATTCGTAGCTCGGGGGCTCGTCCATTTAATTTTTCTAGGTGGCGCTGTCGAGTCATTTTGCCACGCCCACTTCAATATTGTTATGTGGATGTGTTCAAGAGATGACGTTTATCAACCATGTGAAGTTTCAGGCAGATCGGACATTGTGTGGTTGAGTTATAAGGACTTCCTGTTCCATGGCGAAGCGTTGAGGTTTGTCATACCGCCACGGACACGCCCCTTTGCGAAAACTCTAGATCTTCACAATATATCATCACTAGAGCTTTCAGATAACACCACTCAAATTTGGTGCTGATACGAAAAAATTTGTGGGAGGAGTTTATAACTCCGTAAATCATGTCATTTCCTGTGGCCAGCAGGTGGCGCTGTAACTGTATCTGGATAGTGGCATGTAAACGTGTTCAGGTCAGGACGCTTATCAAGCGTGTGAATTTTGAGGCAGATCTGATAATGCATGCCTGAGTTATAAAGACTTCCTCTTTTGTGGCGAATCGTCAAAGTTTGCGAGGCCGCCACGGACACGCCCATCGACGAAAACTCTAAAGCTTCGCAATTTAACATCGCCAATGCCTTTAGATGACAAAACCCAATTTTGGTGTCGATCGGATAAAATCCCTAGGAGGAGTTCGTTAAAATACAACGCCTGGAAATGGCAAAAACGCCACTTTTTCGCCGCAGGAAGTTAAAAATATCTGACTTCCTGTTGGGTTTGAGATATGGCTCCAAGAGACTTTTTCGTATGTTTTGGCATGTTTGAGGTGTGTGCCAATTTTCGTGCATGCGCGTGATTCGTGGATCAGGGGCTCGTCCTTTTAATTTTTCTAGGTGGCGCTGTTGAGTCATTTTGCCACGCCCACTTCCGAAGCCCATAATAAACGTAAATTTTCGCCACTTCTGAGGCGTGTGCAAAGTTTCGTGAGTTTTTGGGCATGTTTAGCCCCTCAAAACCGCGATTCATTCCGCGGAAGAAGAAGAAGAAGAAGAATAATAATAAACGGAGCAATTCCAATAGGGCCTACGCACCGTTTCGGTGCTCGGTCCCTAATAAACGGAGCAATTCCAATAGGGCCTTGCACCGTTCGGTGCTCGGTCCCTAAATATATATAAAGAACCTGGGAAAATCACAGATTTATGCCAAACTTCCTCCTGTCAGCAGGTGGCGCTATAAATGTGACTCAAGATTGGCATTTAGATGTCTTCAGGAGAGGAATCTTATCAACCATGTGAAGTTTCAGGCAGATCGGACATTGTGTGGCTGAGTTATAAGCCAAACTACCTGTTGCCAGCAGGTGGCGCTGTAACTGTGACTTAAGATTGGCATGTAGATGCCTTCAGTAATGGAATTTAATCAACCATGTGAAGTTTCAGGCAGATCAGACATTGTGTGGCTGAAATATAAGCCAAACTACCTTCTGCCAGCAGGTGGCGCAATGACTGTGACAGTATTGTCATGTAGATGTCTTCAGGAGAGGAATCTTATCAACCATGTGAAGTTTCAGGCAGATCGGACATTGTGTAGCTGAGTTATAAGCAAAACTACCTGTTGCAAGCAGGTGGCGCTATGACTGTGACTCAATATTGGCATGTAGATGTCTTCAGGAGAGGAATTTAATGAACCTTGTTAAGTTTCAGGCTGATTGGACATTGTGTAGCTGAGTTATAAGCAAAACTACCTTCTGTCAATAGGTGGCGCTATGACTGACTCAATATTGGCATGTATATGTGTTCAGGAGAGGACTTTTATCAACCCTGTGAAGTTTCAGGCAGATCGGACATTGTGTGGTTGAGGTATAAGGACTTCCAGTTCCATGGCGAAGCGTTGAGGTTTGTCATGCCGCCACAGACACGCCCCTCTGCGAAAACTCTAGATCTTCACAATATATCATCGCTAGAGCTTTCAGATGACACCACTCAAATTTGGTGCTGATACGATAAAATTTGTGGGAGGAGTTCGTTACAGTGTAAAACATGTCATTTCCTGTGGCCAGCAGGTGGCGCTATAACTGTATCTGGATATTGGCATGTAAACGTGTTCAGGTCAGGACGCTTATCAAACGTGTGAATTTTGAGGCAGATCGGATAATGCATGCCTAAGTTATAGCGACTTCCTGTTTTGTGGCGAATCGTCAAAGTTTGCGAGGCCGTCACGGACACGCCCATCGACGAAAACTCTAAAGCTTCGCAATTTAACATCGCCAAGGCCTTTAGATGACAAAACTCAATTTTGGTGTCGATCGGATAAAATCCCTAGGAGGAGTTCGTTAAAATACAACGCCTGGAAATGCCAAAAACGCCACTTTTTCGCCGCAGGAAGTTAAAAATATCCGACTTCCTGTTGGGTTTGAGATATGGCTCCTTGAGACTTTTTCGTATGTTTTGGTGTGTTTGAGGTGTGTGCCAATTTTCGTGCATGTGCGTGATTCGTGGATCGGGGGCTCGTCGATTTAATTTTTCTAGGTGGCGCTGTCGAGTCATTTTGCCACGCCCACTTCCGAAGCCCATAACAAACGTAAATTTTCGCCACTTCTGAGCCGTGTGCAAAGTTTCGTGAGTTTTCGGGCATGTTTAGCCCCTCAAAACTGCAATTCATTCCGCGGAAGAAGTCGGAAGAATAATAATAATTAAAGCTGCAAGCAGCGATGATAGGGACCTCGCACCCGGGCTCACCGCCGCCCGGTGACCTTACGATGACAGAGAACAGCGAACAATAATAATTTAAGCCAATATATAAAAAAAGATCTAAGAAAATCACAGATTTATGCCAAACTTCCTCCTGTCAGCAGGTGGCGCTATAACTGTGACTTAAGATTGGCATGTAGATGTCTTCCGGAGAAGAATGTTATCAACCATGTGAAGTTTCAGGCACATGGGACATTGTGTGGCTGAGTTATAAGCCAAACTACCTTCTGCCAGCAGGTGGCGTTATGACTGACTCAATATTGTTATGTGGATGTGTTCAGGAGCAGACTTTTATCAACCATGTGAAGTTTCAGGCTGATCGGACATTGTGTGGTTGAGTTATAAGAAATTCCTGTTCCATGGCGAAGCGTTGAGGTTTGTCATGCCACCACAGACACGCCCCTTTGCAAAAACTCTAGATCTTCACAATATATCATCGCTAGAGCTTTCAGATGACACCACTCTATTTTGGTGCTGATACGGGAAAGTTTGTGGTAGGAGTTTGTTATAGTGTCAAACATGTCATTTCCTGTGGCCAGCAGGTGGCGCTATAACTGTAATTGGATATCGGCACGTAAACCTGGTTAGGTCAGGACTGTTATTAAATGTGTGAATTTTGAGGCAGTTCGAATATTGCATGCCTGAGTTATAACGATTTCCTGTTTGGTGGCGAATCATCAAAGTTTACGAGGCCGCCACGGACACGCCCATCTATGAAATCTCTAAAGCTTCGCAATTTAACATCACCAAGGCTTTAAGATGACAAAACCCAATTTTGGTGTTTATCAGAAAAAATCCTTAGGAGGAGTTCGTTAAAATACAACGCCTGAAAATGGCAAAAGCGCCACTTTTTCGCCACAGGAAGTTAAAAATATCCGACTTCCTGTTGGGTTTGAGATATGGCTCCAAGAGACTTTTTCGTATGTTTTGCCATGTTTGAGGTGTGTGCCAATTTTTGTGCATGTGCGTGATTCGTAGATCGGGGGCTCGTCCGTTTAATTTTTCTAGGTGGCGCTGTCGAGTCATTTTGCCACGCCCACTTCAATATTGTTATGTGGATGTGTTCAAGAGATGACGTTTATCAACCATGTGAAGTTTCAGGCAGATCGGACATTGTGTGGTTGTGTTATAAGGACTTCCTGTTCCATGGCGAAGCGTTGAGGTTTGTCATACCGCCACGGACACACCCCTCTGCGAAAACTCTAGATCTTCACAATATAACATCGCTAGAGCTTTCAGATAACACCACTCAATTTTGGTGTTGATACGATAAAATTTGTGGGAGGAGTTTATAACTCCGTAAATCATGTCATTTCCTGTGGCCAGCAGGTGGCGCTATAACTGTATCTGGATAGTGGCATGTAAACGTGTTCAGGTCAGGACTCTTATCAAGCGTGTGAATTTTGAGGCAGATCGGGTAATGCATGCCTGAGTTATAACGACTTCCTGTTTTGTGGCGAATCATCAAAGTTTGCGAGGCCGCCACGGACACGCCCATCGACGAAAACTCTAAAGCTTCGCAATTTAACATCGCCAAGGCCTTTAGATGACAAAACCTAATTTTGGTGTTGATCGGATAAAATCCCTAGGAGGAGTTCGTTAAAATACAACACCTGGAAATGGCAAAAACGCCACTTTTTCGCCGCAGGAAGTTAAAAATATCTGACTTCCTGTTGGGTTTGAGATATGGCTCCAAGAGACTTTTTCGTATGTTTTGGCATGTTTGAGGTGTGTGCCGATTTTCGTGCATGTGCGTGATTCATATATCGGGGGCTCGTCCGTTTAATTTTTCTAGGTGGCGCTGTCGAGTCATTTTGCCACGCCCACTGCCGAGACCCATATCAACCTGCTATTTACACCGGGTTTGGTGTGTGTGCAAATTTTCATGAGTTTTCGGGCATGTTTAGACCCTCAAAAGTGCCCCGATAGGGGGCGGAATAATAATAATAATAATAATAATAATAAAAAACGGAGCAATTCCAATAGGGCCTACGCACCGTTTCGGTGCTCGGTCCCTAATTAAAGCTGCAAGCAGCGATGATAGGGACCTCGCACCCGGGCTCACCGCCGCCCGGTGGCCTCAGGATGACAGAGAACAACGAAAAATATTAATTTAAGCCAATGTATATGTAAAAAACCTGAGAAAATCACAGATTTATGCCAAACTTCCTCCTGTCAGCAGGTTGTGCTAAGACTGTGAGTCAATATTGGCATGTAGATGTCTTCAGGAGATAAATTTTATCAACCATGTAATTTTTCAGGCGGATGGAACATTGTTTGGCTGAGTTATAAGTAACTTCCTATTGCCAGGAGGTGGCGCTATGACTGTGACTCATTATTGGCTTGTAGATGTCTTCAGGAGCGGATTTTAATAAACCATGTGAATTTTCAGGCAGGTCAAACATTGTGTGGCTGAGTTATAAGCCAAACTTCCGGTTGCCAGCAGGTGGCGCTATGACTGACTCAATATTGTTATGTGGATGTGTTTAGGAGAGGACTTTTATCAACAATGTGAAGTTTCAGGCAGATCGGACATTGTGTGGTTGAGTTATAAGGACTTCCTGGTCAATGGCGAAGCATTGAGGTTTGTCATGCCGCCACGGACACGCCCCTCTCCGAAAACTCTAGATCTTCGCAATTTAACATCGCCAAGGCCTTTAGATGACAAAACCAAATTTTGGTGTTGATCGGATAAAATCCCTAGGAGGAGTTCGTTAAAATACTACGCCTGGAAATTGCAAAAACGCACTTTTTTACAGCAGGAAGTTAAAAATATCTGACTTCCTGTTGAGTTTGAGATATGGCTCCAAGAGACTTTTTCGTATGTTTTGGCATGTTTGAGGTGTGTGCCAATTTTCGTTTATGTGTGTGATACGTATATCAGGGGCTCGTCCGATTAATTTTGGTAGGTGGCGCTGTCGAGTCTATTTGCCACGCCCACTTCAATATTGTTATATGGATGTGTTCAGGAGAGGACTTTTATCAACCATGTGAAGTTTCAGGCAGATCGGACATTGTGTGGTTGAGTTATAAAGCCTTCCTGGTCAATGGCGAAGCGTTGAGGTTTGTCATGCCGCCACGGACACACCCCTCTGTGAAAACTCTAGATCTTCACAATATATCATCGCTAGAGCTTTTAGATAACACTACCCAATTTTGGTGCTGATGCGATAAAATTTGTGGGAGGAGTTTGTTACTCTGTAAAACATGTCATTTCCTGTGGCCAGCAGGTGGCGCTGTAACTGTATCTGGATATTGGCATGTAAACCTGATCAGGTCAGGACTGTTATTAAACGTGTGAATTTTGAGGCAGATCTGATAATGCATGCCTGAGTTATAACGACTTCCTGTTTTGTCGCGAATTGTCAAACTTTGCGAGGCCGCCACGGACACGCCCATTGACGAAAACTCTAAAGCTTCGCAATTTAACATCGCCAAGGCCTTTAGATGACAAAAGCCAATTTTGGTGTCGATCGGATAAAATCCCTAGGAGGAGTTCGTTAAAGTACAACGCCTGGAAATGGCAAAAACGGCACTTTTTCGCCGCAGGAAGTGAAAAATATCTGACTTCCTGTTGGGTTTGAGATATGGCTCCAAGAGACTTTTTTGTATGTTTTGGCATGTTTGAGGTGTGTGCCAATTTTCGTGCATGTGCGTGATTCGTAGATCGGGGGCTCGTCCGTTTAATTTTTCTAGGTGGCGCTGTCGAGTCATTTTGCCACACCCACTTCCGAGACCCATAATAAACGTAAATTTTCGCCACTTCTGAGGCGTGTGCAAAATTGCGTGAGTTTTCGGGCATGTTTAGCCCCTCTAAATCGCGATTCATTGGAGAGAAGAATAATAATAATAATAATAATAATAATAATAATAATAATAATAAACGGAGCAATTCCAATAGGGCCTACGCACCGTTTCGGTGCTCGGTCCCTAATTAAAGCTGCAAGCAGCGATGATAGGGACCTCGCACCCGGGCTCACCACCGCCCGGTGGCCTCAGGATGACAGAGAACAGCGAACAATATTAATCTAAGCCGATATATATAAAGAACCTGGGAAAATCACAAATTTAAGCCAAACTTCCTCCTGTCAGCAGGTGGCGCTATGATTATGACTTAAGATTGGCATGTAGATGTGTTCAGGAGAGGAATTTTATCAACCATGTGAAGTTTCAGGCAGGTCATACATTGTGTGGCTGAGTTATAAGCTAAACTACCATCTGCCAGCAGGTGGCGCTATGACTGTGACTCAATATTGTTATCTGGATGTGTTCAGGAGAGGAATTTAATCAACCATGTGAAGTTTCAGGCAGATCAGACATTGTTTGATTGAGTTATAAGGACTTCCTGTTTCATGGCGAAGCGTTGAGGTTTTTCATGCCACCACAAACAAGCCCCTCTCCGAAAACTCTAGATCTTCACAATATATCATCGCTTGAGTTTTCAGATAACAACCAACCAAATTTGGAGCTGATATGAAAAAATTTGTGGGAGGAGTTTATTACTCTGTAAATCATGACATTTCCTGTGGCCAGCAGGTGGCGCTATAACTGTATCTGGATATAGGCATGTAAACGTGTTCAGGTCAGGACTCTTATTAAACATGTGATTTTTGAGGCAGAACGGATAATGCATGCTTGAGTTATAACGACTTCCTGTTTTAAGGCGAATCATCAAAGTTTGCGAGGCCGCCACGGACACGCCCATCGACAAAAACTCTAAAGCTTCGCAATTTAACATCACGAAGGCCTTTAGATGACAAAACCCAATTTTGCTGTCGATCAGATAAAATCCCTAGGAGGAGTTCGTTAAAATACAACGCCTGGAAATGGCAAAAATGCCACTTATTCGCCGCAGTAAGTCAAAAATATCCGACTTCCTGTTGGGTTTGAGATTCCGTTCCAAGAGACTTTTTTGTATGTTTTGGCATGTTTGAGGTGTGTGCCAATTTTCGTGCATGTGCGTGATTCGTAGATCGGGGGCTCGTCCGTTAAACTTTTATAGGTGGCGCTGTCGAGTCATTTTGCCACGCCCACTTCAATATTGTTATAAGTATGTGTTCAAGAGAGGAATTTTATTAACCATGTGAAGTTTCAGGCAGATCAGACTTTGTTTGGTTGAGTTATGAGGACTTCCTGTTCCATGGCGAAGCGTTGAGGTTTGTCATACCGCCACGGACACGCCCCTCTGCGAAAACTCTAGATCTTCACAATATATTATCGCTAGAGCTTTCAGATAACACCGCTCAAATTTGGTGCTGATACGAAAAAAATTGTGGGAGGAGTTTGTTACACTGTAAAACATGTCATTTCCTGTGGCCAGCAGGTGGCGCTATAACTGTATCTGGATATTGGCATGTAAACGTGTTCAGGTCAGGAATGTTATTAAACGTGTGAATTTTGAGGCAGATCGGATAATGCATGCCTGAGTTATAACAACTTCCTGTTTTGTGGCGAATCGTCAAATTTTGCGAGGCCGCCAAGGACACGCCCATCGACGAAAACTCTAAAGCTTCGCAATTTAACATCGCCAAGGCCTTTAGATGACAAAACCCAATTTTGGTGTCGATCGGATAAAATCCCTAGGAGGAGTTCGTTAAAATACAACACCTGAAAATGGCAAAATTGCCACTTTTTCGCCGCAGGAAGTACAAAATATCCGACTTCCTGTTGGGTTTGAGATATGGCTCCAAGAGACTTTTTCGTATGTTTTGGCATGTTTGAGGTGTGTGCCAATTTTCTTGCATGTACGTGATTCGTGGATCGGGGGCTCGTCCTTTTAAATTTTCTAGGTGGCGCTGTCGAGTCATTTTGCCACGCCCACTTCCGAAACCCCTAAAACCCAGCCATTTACACCGCGTTTGGTGTGTGTGCAAATTTTCGTGAGTTTTCGGGCATGTTTAGACCCTCAAAAGTGCCCCGGTTGGGGGCGGAATAATAATAATAATAATAATAAAAAACGGAGCAATTCCAATAGGGCCTACGCACCGTTTCGGTGCTCGGTCCCTAATAAACGGAGCAATTCCAATAGGGCCTTGCACCGTTCGGTGCTCGGTCCCTAATTAAAGCTGCAAGCAGCGATGATAGGGACCTCGCACCCGGGCTCACCGCTGCCCGGTGACCTTACGATGACAGAGAACAGCGAACAATAATAATTTAAGCCAATATATAAAAAAAGATCTAAGAAAATCACAGATTTATGCCAAACTTCCTCCTGTCAGCAGGTGGCGCTATAACTGTGACTTAAGATTGGCATGTAGATGTCTTCCGGAGAGGAAACTTATCAACCATGTGAAGTTTCAGGCACATGGGACATTGTGTGGCTGAGTTATAAGCTAAACTACCTTCTGCCAGCAGGTGGCGTTATGACTGACTCAATATTGTTATGTGGATGTGTTCAGGAGCGGACTTTTATCAACCATGTGAAGTTTCAGGCAGATCAGAGATTGTGTGGAGATTGTGTTTTAAGACAAACTACATTCTGCCAGCAGGTGGCGCTATGAAAGACTCAATATTATTATGTAGATGTGTTTAGGAGAGGACTTTCATCAACCATGTGACATTTTATGCAGATCTGACATTGTGTGACCGAGTTACAAGCCAAAATTTCTTCTGCCAGCAGGTGGCGCTATGACTCTGTCTCAATAATATTATGTAAATGTGCTCAAGAGAGGACTTTCATCAACCATGTGAAGTTTCAGGCAGATCGGACATTGTGTGGCCGAGTTACAAGCCAAACTACCTTCTGCCAGCAGGTGGCGCTATGACTATGACTCAATATTATAATGTAGATGTGCTCAGAAGAGGACTTATATCAACCATGTGAAGTTTCAGGCAGATCGGACATTGTGTGGCCGAGTTACAAGCCAAACTACCTTCTGCCAGCAGGTGGCGCTATGACTGACTCAATATTGTTATGTAGATGTGTTCAGGAGAGGACTTTTATCAATCATGTGAAGTTTCAGGCAGATCAGACATTGTGTGGTTGAGTTATAAGAAATTCCTGTTCCATGGCGAAGCGTTGAGGTTTGTCATGCCACCACGGACACGCCCCTCTGCAAAAACTCTAGATCTTCACAATATATCATCGCTAGAGCTTTCAGATGACACCACTCTATTTTGGTGCTGATACGGGAAAGTTTGTGGAAGGAGTTTGTTACAGTGTCAAACATGTCATTTCCTGTGGCCAGCAGGTGGCGCTATAACTGTAACTGGATATCGGCACGTAAACCTGTTCAAGTCAGGACTGTTATTAAATGTGTGAATTTTGAGGCAGATCGAATATTGCATGCCAGAGTTATAAAGACTTCCTGTTTTGTGGCGAATCATCAAAGTTTGCGAGGCCGCCACGGACACGCCCATCGATGAAAACTCTAAAGCTTCGCAATTTAACATCACCAAGGCTTTAAGATGACAAAACCCAATTTTGGTGTTTATCAGATAAAATCCCTAGGAGGAGTTCGTTAAAATACAACACCTGAAAATGGCAAAAGCGCCACTTTTTCGCCACAGGAAGTTAAAAATATCCGACTTCCTGTTGGGTTTGAGATATGGCTCCAAGAGACTTTTTCGTATGTTTTGCCATGTTTGAGGTGTGTGCCAATTTTCGTGCATGTGCGTGATTCATAGATCGAGGGCTCGTCCATTTAATTTTTCTAGGTGGCGCTGTCGAGTCATTTTGCCACGCCCACTTCAATATTGTTATGTGGATGTGTTCAAGAGATGACGTTTATCAACCATGTGAAGTTTCAGGCAGATCGGACATTGTGTGGTTGAGTTATAAGGACTTCCTTTTCCATGGCGAAGCGTTGAGGTTTGTCATACCGCCACGGACACGCCCCTCTGCGAAAACTCTAGATCTCTACAATATATCATCGCTAGAGCTTTCAGATGACACCACTCAATTTTGGTGTTGATACGATGAAATTTGTGGGAGGAGTTTGTTATTCCGTAAATCATGTCATGTCCTGTGGCCAGCAGGTGGCGCTGTAACTGTATCTGGATATTGGCATGTAAACGTGTTCAGGTCAGGACGCTTATCAAGCGTCTGGATTTTGAGGCAGATCGGGTAATGCATGCCTGAGTTATAACGACTTCCTCTTTTGTGGCGAATCGTCAAAGTTTGCGAGGCCGCCACGGACACGCCCATCGATGAAAACTCTAAAGCTTCGCAATTTAACATCGCCAAGGCCTTTAGATGACAAAACCCAATTTTGGTGTCGATAGCATAAAATCCCTAGGAGGAGTTCGTTAAAATACAACGCCTGGAAATGGCAAAAACGCCACTTTTTCGCCGCAGGAAGTTAAAAATATCCGACTTCCTGTTGGGTTTGAGATATGGCTCCAAGAGACTTTTTCGTATGTTTTGGCATGTTTGAGGTGTGTGCCAATTTTCATGCATGTGCGTGATTCGTATATCGGGGGCTCGTCCGTTTAATTTTTCTAGGTGGCGCTGTCGAGTCATTTTGCCACGCCCACTTCCGAAGCCCATAACAAACGTAAATTTTCGCCACTTCTGAGGCGTGTGCAAAGTTTCGTGAGTTTTCGGGCATGTTTAGCCCCTCAAAACCGCGATTCATTCCGCGGAAGAAGAAGAAGAAGAAGAATAATAATAAACAGAGCAATTCCAATAGGGCCTACGCACCGTTTCGGTGCTCGGTCCCTAATTAAAGCTGCAAGCAGCGATGATAGGGACCTCGCACCCGGGCTCACCGCCGCCCGGTGGCCTCAGGACGACAGAGAACAGTGAACAATAACAATTTAAGCCGATAAATATAAAAAAACCTGAGAAATCCACAGATTTATGCCAAACTTCCTCCTGTCAGCAGGTGGCGCTATGACTGTGACAGTATTGTCATGTAGATGTCTTCAGGAGAAGACTTTTATCAACCATGTGAAGTTTCAGGCAGATCGGACATTGTGTGGCTGAGTTAAAAGCCAAACTACCTGTTGCCAGCAGGTGGCGCTATGACTGTGACTCAATATTGGCATGTAGATGTCTTCAGGAGAGGACTTTTATCAACCCTGTGAAGTTTCAGGCTGATTGGACATTGTGTGGCTGAGTTATAAGGACTTCCTTTTTCATGGCGAAGCGTTGAGGTTTGTCATACCGCCACGGACACGCCCCTCTGCAAAAACTCTAGATCTTCACAATATATCATCGCTTGAGCTTTCAGATACACAACCAACCAAATTTGGTGCTGATATGAAAACATTTGTGGGATGAGTTTATTACTTTGTAAATCATGACATTTCCTGTGGTCAGCAGGTGGCGCTATAACTGTATCTGGATATCGGCATGTAAACTTGTTCTGGTCTGGACTCTTATTAAACATGTAAATTTTGAGGCAGATCTGATAATGCATGCCTGAGTTATAATGACTTCCGGTTTTGTGGCGAATCGTTAAAGTTTGTGAGGCCGCCACGGACACGCCCATCGACAAAACCTCTAAAGCTTCGCAATTTAACATCGCCAAGGCCTTTAGATGACAAAACCCAATTTTGGTGTCGATAGCATAAAATCCCTTGGAGGAGTTCGTTAAGATACAAAGCCTGGAAATGGCAAAAATGCCACTTATTTGCCGCAGGAAGTTAAAAATATCCGACTTCCTGTTGGGTTTGAGATATGGCTCCAAGAGACTTTTTCGTATGTTTTGGCATGTTTGAGGTGTGTGCCAATTTTCGTGCATGTGCGTGATTCGTAGATTAGGGGCTCGTCCATTTAATTTTTATAGGTGGCGCTGTCGAGTCATTTTGCCACGCCCGCTTCATTATTGTTATGAGGATGTGTTCAGGAGAGGACTTTTATCCACCATGTGAAGTTTCAGGCAGATCGGACATTGTGTGCTTGAGTTATAAGGACTTCCTGTTCCTTGGCGAAGCGTTGAGGTTTGTCATGCCGCCACGGACACGCCCCTCTGCAAAAACTCTAGATCTTCACAATATATCATCGCTAGAGCTTTTAGATAACACAACCCAAATTTGGTGCTGATACAAAAAAAATTGTGGGAGGAGTTTGTTACGATGTAAAACATGTCATTTCCTGTGGCCAGCAGGTGGCGCTATAACTGTATTTGGATATTGGCATGTAAACTTGTTCAGGTCAGGACTCTTATCAAACGTGTGAATTTTGAGGCAGATCTGATAATGCATGCCTTAGTTATAACGACTTCCTGTTTTGTGGCGAATCGTCAAAGTTTGCGAGGCCGCCACAGACACGCCCATCGACGAAAACTCTAAAGCTTCGCAATTTAACATCGACAAGGCCTTTAGATGACAAAACCCAATTTTGGTGTCGATAGCATAAAATCCCTAGGAGGAGTTCGTTAAAATACAACGCCTGGAAATGGCAAAAACGCCACTTTTTCGTCGCAGGAAGTCAAAAATATCCAACTTCCTGTTGGGTTTGAGATATGGCTCCAAGAGACTTTTTTGTATGTTTTGGCATGTTTGAGGTGTGTGCCAATTTTCGTGCATGTGCGTGATTCGTGGATCGGGGGCTTGTCTGTTTAATTTTTCTAGGTGGCGCTGTCGAGTCATTTTGCCACGCCCACTTCCGAAGACCATAAAAAACGTAAATTTTCGCCACTTCTAAGGCGTGTGCAAAGTTGCGTGAGTTTTCGGGCTTGTTTAGCCCCTCAAAATCGCGATTCATTGGAGAGAAGAATAATAATAATAATAAACGGAGCAATTCCAATAGGGCCTTGCACCGTTCGGTGCTCGGTCCCTAATTAAAGCTGCAAGCAGCGATGATAGGGACCTCGCACCCGGGCTCACCGCCGCCCGGTGGCCTTACGATTGACAGAGAACAGCGAACAATAATAATTTAAGCAAATATATTTTTAAAAATCTAAGAAAATCACACATTTATGCCAAACTTCCTCCTGTCAGCAGGTGGCGCTATAACTGTGACTCACAATTGGCATGTAGATGTCTTCCGGAGAGGAATCTTATCAACCATGTGAAGTTTCAGGCACATGGGACATTGTGTGGCTGAGTTATAAGCCAAACTACCTTCTGCCAGCAGGTGGCATTATGACTGACTCAATATTGTTATGTAGATGTGTTCAGGAGCGGACTTTTATCAACCATGTGAAGTTTCAGGCTGATCAGAGATTGTGTGGCCGAGTTACAAGCCAAACTTCCTTCTGCCAGCAGGTGGCGCTATGACTGACTTAATATTGTTATGTAGATGTCTTCAGGAGAGAAATTTTATCAATCATGTGAAGTTTCAGGCAGATCAGACATTGTGTGGTTCAGTTATAATAACGTCCTGTTCCATGGCGAAGCGTTAAGGTTTGTCATGCCACCACAGACACGCCCCTCTGCAAAAACTCTAGATCTTCACAATATATCATCGCTAGAGCTTTTAGATGACACCACTCTGTTTTGGTGCTGATACGGGAAAGTTTGTGGAAGGAGTTTGTTACAGTGTCAAACATGTCATTTCCTGTGGCCAGCAGGTGGCGCTATAACTGTAACTGGATATCAGCACATAAACCTGTTCAGGTCAGGACTGTTATTGAATGTGTGAATTTTGAGGCAGATCGAATATTGCATGCCTGAGTTATAACGACTTCCTGTTTTGTGGCGAATCATCAAAGTTTGCGAGGCCGCCACGGACACACCCATCTATGAAAACTCTAAAGCTTCGCAATTTATCATCACCAAGGCCTTTAGATGACAAAACCCAATTTTGGTGTTGATTGGATAAAATCCCTAGGAGGAGTTCGTTAAATTACAACGCCTGGAAATGGCAAAAATGCCACTTTTTCGCCGCAGGAAGTTAATAATATCTGACTTCCTGTTGGGTTGGAGATATGGCTCCAATAGACTTTTTCGTATGTTTTGGCATGTTTGAGGTGTGTGCCAATTTTCGTGCATGTGCGTGATTCGTAGCTCGGGGGCTCGTCCGTTTAATTTTTCTAGGTGGCGCTGTCGAGTCGTTTTGTCACGCCCACTTCATTATTGTTATGTGGATGTGTTCAAGAGATGACGTTTATCAACCATGTGAAGTTTCAGGCAGATCGGACATTGTGTGCTTGAGTTATAAGGACTTCCTGTTCCATGGCGAAGCATTGAGGTTTGTCATACCACCACGGACACGCCCCTCTGCAAAAACTCTAGATCTTCACAATATATCATTGCTAGAGCTTTCAGATAACACCACCCAATTTTGAAGCTGATACAAAAAAAATTGTGGGAGGAGTTTATTACTCCGTAAATCATGTCATTTCCTGTGGCCAGCAGGTGGCGCTATAACTGTATCTGGATATTGGCATGTAAAAGTGTTCAGGTCAGGACGCTTATCAAGCGTGTGAATTTTAAGGCAGATCGGGTAATGCATGCCTGAGTTATAACTACTTCCTGTTTTGTGGCGAATCGTCAAAGTTTGCGAGGCCGCCACGGACACGCCCATCGACGAAAACTCTAAAGCTTCGCAATTTAACATCGCCAAGGCCTTTAGATGACAAAACCCAATTTTGGTGTCGATCGGATAAAATCCCTAGGAGGAGTTCGTTAAAATACAACGCCTGGAAATGGCAAAAACGCCACTTTTTCGCCGCAGGAAGTCAAAAATATCCGACTTCCTGTTGGGTTTGAGATATGGCTCCAAGAGACTTTTTCATATGTTTTGGCATGTTTGAGGTGTGTGCCAATTTTCGTGCGTGTGTGTGATTCGTGGATCGGGGGCTCGTCCGTTTAATTTTTCTAGGTGGCGCTGTCGAGTCATTTTGCCACGCCCACTTCCGAAGCCCATAATAAACGTAAATTTTCACCACTTCTGAGGCGTGTGCAAAGTTGCGTGAGTTTTCGGGCATGTTTAGCCCCTCAAAACCGCGATTCATTCCGGACGAGAATAATAATAATAATAATAATAATAATAATAAACGGAGCAATTCCAATAGGGCCTACGCACCGTTTCGGTGCTCGGTCCCTAATAAACGGAGCAATTCCAATAGGGCCTTGCACCGTTCGGTGCTCGGTCCCTAATTAAAGCTGCAAGCAGCGATGATAGGGACCTCGCACCCGGGCTCACCGCCGCCCGGTAGCGCCATGATGACAGAGAACAGTGAACAATATTAATTTAAGCCGATATATATAAAGAACCAGAGAAAATCATAGATTTATGCCAAACTTCCTCCTGTCAGCAGGTGGCGCTATGACTGTGACTCAAGATTGGCATGTAGATGTCTTCAGGAGAGGAATCTTATCAACAATGTGAATTTTCAGCCAGATCGGACATTGTTTGGCTGAGTTATAAGTAATTTCCTTTTGCCAGCAGGTGGCGCTTTGACTGACTCAATATTGTTATGTTGATGTGTTCAGGAAAGGAATTTTATTAATCATGTGAAGTTTCAGGCAGATCGGACATTGTGTGGTTGAGTTATAAGGACTTCCTTTTCCATGTCGAAGCGTTGAGGTTTGTCATGCCACCACAAACACGCCCTCTGCGAAAACTCTAGGTCTTCACAATATATCATCGCTAGAGCTTTCAGATGACACTACCCAATTTTGGTGCTGATACGATAAAATTCGTGAGAGGAGTTCGTTACAGTGTAAAACATGACATTTCCTGTGGCCAGCAGGTGGCGCTATAACTGTATCTGGATATTGGCATGTAAACGTGTTCTGGTCTGGACTTATATTAAACATGTGGATTTTGAGGGAGATCTGATAATGCATGCCTGAGTTATAATGAGTTCCTGTTTTGTGGTGAATCGTCAAAGTTTGCGAGGCCGCCACGGACACGCCCATCGACAAAACTTCTAAAGCTTCGCAATTTAACATCGCCAAGGCCTTTAGATGACAAAACCCAATTTTGGTGTCGATCGGATAAAATCCCTAGGAGGAGTTCGTTAAGATACAAAGCCTGGAAATGGCAAAAACGCCACTTTTTTACAGCAGGAAGTTAAAAATATCTGACTTCCTGTTGAGTTTGAGATATGGCTCCAAGAGACTTTTTCGTATGTTTTGGCATGTTTGAGGTGTGTGCCAATTTTCGTTCATGTGTGTGATACGTATATCAGGGGCTCGTCCGATTAATTTTGGTAGGTGGCGCTGTCGAGTCTATTTGCCACGCCCACTTCAATATTGTTATGTGGATGTGTTCAGGAGAGGACTTTTATCAACCATGTGAAGTTTCAGGCAGATCGGACATTGTGTGGTTGAGTTATAAAGCCTTCCTGGTCAATGGCGAAGCGTTGAGGTTTGTCATGCCGCCACGGACACGCCCCTCTCCAAAAACTCTAGATCTTCACAATATATCATCGCTAGAGCTTTTAGATAACACTACCCAATTTTGGTGCTGATGCGATAAAATTTGTGGGAGGAGTTTGTTACTCTGTAAAACATGTCATTTCCTGTGGCCAGCAGGTGGCGCTGTAACTGTATCTGGATATTGGCATGTAAACGTGTTCAGGTCAGGACTGTTATTAAACGTGTGAATTTTGAGGCAGATCGGATAATGCATGCCTGAGTTATAACGACTTCCTGTTTTGTGGCGAATCGTCAAACTTTGCGAGGCCGCCACGGACACGCCCATCGACGAAAACTCAAAAGCTTCGCAATTTAACATCGCCAAGGCCTTTAGATGACAAAAGCCAATTTTGGTGTCGATCGGATAAAATCCCTAGGAGGAGTTCGTTAAAGTACAACGCCTGGAAATGGCAAAAACGCCACTTTTTCGCCGCAGGAAGTCAAAAATATCTGACTTCCTGTTGGGTTTGAGATATGGCTCCAAGAGACTTTTTCGTATGTTTTGGCATGTTTGAGGTGTGTGCCAATTTTCGTGCATGTGCGTGATTCGTAGATCGGGGGCTCGTCCGTTTAATTTTTCTAGGTGGCGCTGTCGAGTCATTTTGCCACGCCCACTTCCGAGACCCATATCAACCTGCTATTTACACCGGGTTTGGTGTGTGTGCAAATTTTCATGAGTTTTCGGGCATGTTTAGACCCTCAAAAGTGCCCCGGTAGGGGGCGGAATAATAATAATAATTAAAGCTGCAAGCAGCGATGATAGGGACCTCGCACCCGGGCTCACCGCCGCCCGGTGGCCTAAGGATGACAGAGAACAGTGAACAATAACAATTTAAGCCGATATATATAAAAAACCTGAGAAATCCACAGATTTATGCCAAACTTCCTCCTGTCAGCAGGTGGCGCTATACCTGTGACAGTATTGTCATGTAGATGTCTTCAGGAGAAGACTTTTATCAACCATGTGAAGTTTCAGGCAGATCGGACATTGTGTGGCTGAGTTATAAGCCAAACTACCTGTTGCCAGCAGGTGGCGCTATGACTGTGACTCAATATTGGCACGTAGATGTCTTCAGCAGAGGACTTTTATCAACCCTGTGAAGTTTCAGGCTGATTGGACATTGTGTGGCTGAGTTATAAGCAAAACTACCTTCTGTCACTAGGTGGCGCTATGACTGACTCAATATTGGCATTTAGATGTCTTCAGGAGAGGAATTTAATCAACCATGTGAAGTTTCAGGCAGATCAGACATTGTGTGCCTGAGTTATAAGCACTTCCTTTTTCATGGCGAAGCGTTGAGGTTTGTCATGCCACCACATACACGCCCCTCTACGAAAACTCTAGATCTTCACAATATATCATCGCTTGAGCTTTCAGATACACAACCAACCAAATTTGGTGCTGATATGAAAACATTTGTGGGATGAGTTTATTACTTTGTAAATCATGACATTTTCTGTGGTCAGCAGGTGGCGCTATAACTGTATCTGGATATCGGCATGTAAACTTGATCTGGTCTGGACTCTTATTAAACATGTGAATTTTGAGGCAGATCATATAATGCATGCCTGAGTTATAATGACTTCCGGTTTTGTGGCGAATCGTTAAAGTTTGTGAGGCCGCCACGGACACGCCCATCGACAAAACCTCTAAAGCTTCGCAATTTAACATCGCCAAGGCCTTTAGATGACAAAACCCAATTTTGGTGTCGATAGCATAAAATCCCTAGGAGGAGTTCGTTAAGATACAAAGCCTGGAAATGGCAAAAATGCCACTTATTTGCCGCAGGAAGTTAAAAATAACCGACTTCCTGTTGGGTTTGAGTTATGGCTCCAAGAGACTTTTTCGTATGTTTTGGCTTGTTTAAGGTGTGTTCCAATTTTCGTGCATGTGCGTGATTCGTAGATCAGGGGCTCGTCCGTTTAATTTTTCTAGGTGGCGCTGTCGAGTCATTTTGCCACGCCCACTTCATTATTGTTATGAGGATGTGTTCAGGAGAGGACTTTTATCAACCATGTGAAGTTTCAGGCAGATCGGACATTGTGTGCTTGAGTTATAAGGACTTCCTGTTCCATGGCGAAGCGTTGAGGTTTGTCATGCCGCCACGGACACGCCCCTCTGCGAAAACTCTAGATCTTCACAATATATCATCGCTAGGGCTTTCAGATAACACAACCCAAATTTGGTGCTGATACCATAAAATTTGTGGGAGGAGTTTGTTACGATGTAAAACATGTCATTTCCTGTGGCCAGCAGGTGGCGCTATAACTGTATCTGGATATTGGCATGTAAACTTGTTCAGGTCAGGACTCTTATCAAACGTGTGAATTTTGAGGCGGATCGGATAATGCATGCCTGAGTTATAACGACTTCCTGTTTTGTGGCGAATCGTCAAAGTTTGCGAGGCCGCCACGGACACGCCCATCGATGAAAACTCTAAAGCTTCGCAATTTAACATCGCCAAGGCCTTTAGATGACAAAACCCAATTTTGGTGTCGATCGGATAAAATCCCTAGGAGGAGTTCGTTAAAATACAACGCCTGGAAATGGCAAAAACGCCACTTTTTCGTCACAGGAAGTCAAAAATATCCAACTTCCTGTTGGGTTTGAGATATGGCTCCAAGAGACTTTTTTGTATGTTTTGGCATGTTTGAGGTGTGTGCCAATTTTTGTGCATGTGCGTGATTCGTGGATTGGGGGCTCGTCCGTTTAATTTTTCTAGGTGGCGCTGTCGAGTCATTTTGCCACGCCCACTTCAGAAGACCATAAAAAACGTAAATTTTCGCCACTTCTGAGGCGTGTGCAAAGTTGCGTGAGTTTTCGGGCTTGTTTAGCCCCTCAAAATCGCGATTCATTGGAGAGAAGAATAATAATAAATATAGCTGCAAGCAGCAATTAAGGGGCCAAGCACTATTGGCCATAAGGTGGCGCTGCTCCAGACGTTTTTGAGTACTTTCAGGGCATGGGGTTGAAGATGCATACCATGTTTTGTAATGATATGTGAATGTGTTGGTAAAATATAGCATTTTTGGCCAAAAATCGAAATGGGCGACACCCAAAATGGCTGACCTGTGAAAATCAGACATCATTCGACTCGGCATGCTCTGCCGGATGTAATGAGACCAGTTTCATGAGTTTCGGACGAAAGGTTGAGACGTTATAAGCCAAAAAGCAAGTTTTTAGTATCTCCGGACCACTAGGGGGCAGTGCGCCGAAACTCCGCAATTAACCTTAGACCCTAGTTGTCATAACACACACCAAGTTTGGTGTGAATCGGTGAATGCGTTACAGAGATATCGCCTCAAGTCCATTTTCGCAAGCTCTTTGTTAAATTAGTTCGCAAGTTAAACGAAAACGGTTGGTCTAATCAACTTGAATTCCATAACTTTTGGTTGGCATGGTCTGTAGATCATGTGATTCAATTTTGGTGAAAATCGGAGAAACGGCCTAGGACGAGTTCGATCAAATAGGTTTTTCGAATAATTTTAAATAGCGTGACAAAATTCATGACAGAAAATGACGTCATAGGGTGCGTTTGAATCGGACTGAGCCAAGGAATCAGGGGAAAAAAGAATTTTGATTGTAGCCCATTCGGTTCAAAAGTTGTGATGATAAATGTATGTGAAAGTTTGGACAAGTGGTGGCGCTAGAGAGTTTGATTTTGAGACTTCATATTTGGCCTGATTAATGTTAATACTGGCCTCTATCAATGTGCCAGATGCATATCATGTTTTGTAATAATATGTGAATGTGTTGGTAAAATATAGCATTTTTGGCCAAAAATCGAAATAGGCGACGCCCAAAATGGCTGACCTGTGAAAATCAGACATCATTCGACTCGACATGCTCTGCCGGATGTAATTAGACCAGTTTCATGAGTTTCGGACGAAAGGTTGAGACGTTATAAGCCAAAAAGCAAGTTTTTAGTATCTCCGGACCACTAGGGGGCAGTGCGCCGAAACTCCGCAATTAACCTTAGACCCTAGTTGTCATAACACACACCAAGTTTGGTGTGAATCGGTGAATGCGTTAAGGAGATATCGCCTCAAGTCCATTTTCGCAAGTTCTTCGTTAAATTAGTTTGCAAGTTAAACGAAAACGGTTGGTCTAATCAACTTGAATTCCATAACTTTTGGTTGGCATGGTCTGTAGATCATGTGATTCAATTTTGGTGAAAATCGGAGACACGGCCTAGGACGAGTTCGATCAAATAGGTTTTTCGAAAAATTTAAAATAGCGCGAAAAAATTCATGACGGAAAATGACGTCATAGGGTGGGTTTGAATTGGACTGAGCCAAGGAATCAGAGGAAAAAAGAATTTTGATTGTAGCCCATTCGGTTCAAAAGTTATGATGATAAACATACGTGAAAGTTTGGACAAGTGGTGGCGCTAGAGAGTTTGATTTTGAGACTTCATAATTGGCCTGATTAATGTTAATACTGGCCTCTATCATTGTGCCAAATTATACAACTTTCCCGAATACGCCTATATGGGCTGCCATTCAAATCCGGCGGAAGAAACGGAAGAAGAAGAAGAATAATAATAATAATAATAATAATAATAAGAACACTAACGAAAGCAATAGGTGCCTACGCACCTACGGTGCTTGGCCCCTAATTAAAGCTGCAAGCAGCGATGATAGGGACCTCGCACCCGGGCTCACCGCCGCCCGGTGACCTTACGATGACAGAGAACGGCGAACAATGATAATTTAAGCCAATATATAAAAAAAATCTAAGAAAATTACAGATTTATGCCAAACTTCCTCCTGTCAGCAGGTGGCGCTATAACTGTGACTTAAGATTGGCATGTAGATGTCTTCCGGAGAGGAATCTTATCAACCATGTGAAGTTTCAGGCACATGGGACATTGTGTGGCTGAGTTATAAGCCAAACTACCTTCTGCCACCAGGTGGCGTTATGACTGACTCAATATTGTTATGTGGATGTGTTCAGGAGCGGACTTTATCAACCATGTGAAGTTTCAGGCAGATCAGAGATTGTGTGGAGATTGTGTTTTAAGACAAACTACATTCTGCCAGCAGGTGGCGCTATGACTCTGACTCAATATTACTATGTAGATGTGCTTAAGAGAGGACTTTAGTCAACCATGTGAAGTTTCAGGCAGATCGGACATTGTGTGGTTGAGTTATAAGAAATTCCTGTTCCATGGCGAAGCGTTGAGGTTTGTCATGCCACCACAGACACGCCCTTCTGCAAAAACTCTAGATCTTCACAATATATCATCGCTGGAGCTTTCAGATGACACCACTCTATTTTGGTGCTGATACGGGAAAGTTTGTGGGAGGAGTTTGTTCCGATGTCAAACATGTCATTTCTTGTGGCCAGCAGGTGACGCTATAACTGTAACTGGATATCGGCACGTAAACCTGATCAGGTCAGGACTGTTATTAAATGTGTGAATTTTGAGGCAGATCGAATAATGCATGCCTGAGTTATGAAGACTTCCTGTTTTGTGGCGAATCATCAAAGTTTGCGAGGCCGCCACGGACACGCCCATCGATGAAAACTCTAAAGCTTCGCAATTTAACATTGCCAAGGCTTTAAGATGACAAAACCCAATTTTGGTGTTGATCAGATAAAATTCCTAGGAGGAGTTTGTTAAAATACAACGCCTGAAAATGGCAAAAGCGCCACTTTTTCGCCACAGGAAGTTAAAAATATCCGACTTCCTGTCGGGTTTGAAATATGGCTCCAAGAGACTTTTTCGTATGTTTTAGCATGTTTGAGGTGTGTGCCAATTTTTGTGCATGTGTGTGAGTCGTAGATCGGGGGCTCGTCCGTTTAATTTTTCTAGGTGGCGCTGTCGAGTCATTTTTTCACGCCCACTTCAATATTGTTATTTGGATGTGTTCAAGAGATTACGTTTATCAACCATGTGAAGTTTCAGGCAGATCAGACATTGTGTGGTTGAGTTATAAGGACTTCCTGTTCCATGGCGAAGCGTTGAGGTTTGTCATACCGCCACAGACACGCCCCTCTGCGAAAACTCTAGATCTTCACAATATAACATCGCTAGAGCTTTTAGATAACACCACTCAATTTTGGTGTTGATACGATAAAATTTGTGGGAGGAGTTTATAACTCCGTAAATCATGTCATTTCCTGTGGCCAGCAGGTGGCGCTATAACTATATCTGGATATTGGCATGTAAACGTGTTCAGGTCAGGACGCTTATCAAACGTGTGATTTTTGAGGCAGATCGGATAATGCATGCCTGAGTTATAACGACTTCCTCTTTTGTGGCGAATCGTCAAAGTTTGTGAGGCCGCCACGGACACGCCCATCGATGAAAACTCTAAAGCTTCGCAATTTAACATCGCCAAGGCCTTTAGATGACAAAACCCAATTCTGGTGTCAATCGGATAAAATCCCTAGGAGGAGTTCGTTAAAATACAACGCCTGGAAATGGCAAAATCGCCACTTTTTCGCCGCAGGAAGTTAAAAATATCCGACTTCCTGTTGGGTTTGAGATATGGCTCCAAGAGACTTTTTCGTATGTTTTGGCATGTTTGAGGTGTGTGCCAATTTTCGTGCATGTGCGTGATTCGTGGATCGGGGGCTCGTCCGTTTAATTTTTCTAGGTGGCGCTGTCGAGTCATTTTGCCACACCCACTTCCGAGACCCATAATAAACGTAAATTTTCGCCACTTCTGAGGCGTGTGCAAAGTTCCGTGAGTTTTCGGGCATGTTTAGCCCCTCAAAATCGCGATTCATTCCGGAAAAGAATAATAATAATAATAATAATAAACGGAGCAATTCCAATAGGGCCTTGCACCGTTCGGTGCTCGGTCCCTAATTAAAGCTGCAAGCAGCGATGATAGGGACCTCGCACCCAGGCTCACCGCCGCCCGGTAGCCTCAGGATAACAGAGAACAGCGAACAATATTAATTTCAGCCGATATATATAAAGAACCTGAGAAAAATCACAGATTTATGCAAAACTTCCTCCTGTCAGCAGGTGGCGCTATAACTGTGACTCAAGATCGGCATGTAGATGTCTTTAGGAGAGGCATCTCATCTAACCTGTGAATTTTCAGGCAGATCGGACATTGTTTGGCTGAGTTATAAGCCAAACTACCTTCTGCTATCAGGTGGCGCTATGACTGTGACTCAATAATGTTATGTGAATGTGTTCAGGGGAGGACTTTTATCAACCATGTGAAGTTTCAGGCTGATCGGACTTTGTGTGGTTGAGTTATGAGGACTTCCTGTTCCATGGCGAAGCGTTGAGGTTTGTCATGCTTCCACAGACACGCCCTTCTGTGAAAATTTCAGACCCTAACAAAATGTAATTGCTAGAACTTTCAGATAACAACCAACCAAACTTGGAGCTGATACGAAAAATTTTGTGGGAGGAGTTTATTACTCTGTAAATCATGACATTTCTTGTGGCCAGCAGGTGGCGCTGTAACTGTATCTGGATATTGGCATGTAAATGTGTTCAGGTCAGGACTCTTATTAAACATGTGAATTTTGAGGCAGATTAGATAATGCATGCCTGAGTTATAATGACTTCCGATTTTGTGGCGAATCGTCAAAGTTTGCGAGGCCGCCACGGACACGCCCATCGACAAAAACTCTAAAGCTTCACAATTTAACATCGCCAAGGCCTTTAGATGACAAAACCTAATTTTGGTGTCGATCAGATAAAATCCCTAGGAGGAGTTCGTTAAAATACAACGCCTGGAAATGGCAAAAATGCCACTTATTTGCCGCAGGAAGTTAAAAATATCCGACTTCCTGTTGGGTTTGAGATATGGCTCCAAGAGACTTTTTCGTATGTTTTGGCGTGGTTGAGGTGTGTGCCAATTTTCGTGCATGTGCGTGATTCGTAGATCAGGGGCTCGTCCGTTTAATTTTTATAGGTGGCGCTGTCGAGTCATTTTGCCACGCCCACTTCACTATTGTTATGGGGATGTGTTCGGGAAAGGACTTTTATCAAGCATGTGAAGTTTTAGGCTGATCGGACTTGGTGTGGTTGAGTTATAAGGACTTCCTGTTCCATGGCGAAGCGTTGAGGTTTGTCATGCCGCCACAGACACGCCCCTCTGCGAAAACTCTAGATCTTCACAATATATCATCGCTAGAGCTTTCAGATAACACCACTTAAATTTGGTGCTGGTACAATAAAGTTTGTGGGAGGAGTTTGTCACACTGTAAAACATGTCATTTCCTGTGGCCAGCAGGTGGCGCTATAACTGTATCTGGATAGTGGCATGTAAACGTGTTCAGGTCAGGACGCTTATCAAGCGTGTGAATTTTGAGGCAGATCGGATAATGCATGCCTGAGTTATAATGACTTCCTGTTTTGTGGCGAATCGTCAAAGTTTGCGAAGCCGCCACGGACACACCTATCGACGAAAACTCAAAAGCTTCGCAATTTAACATCGCCAAGGCCTTTAGATGACAAAACCTAATTTTGGTGTTGATCGGATAAAATCCCTAGGAGGAGTTCGTTAAAATACAACGCCTGGAAATGGCAAAAATGCCACTTTTTCGCTGCAGGAAGTTAAAAATATCTGACTTCCTGTTGGATTTGAGATATGGCTCCAAGAGACTTTTTCGTATGTTTTGGCATGTTTGAGGTGTGTGCCAATTTTCGTGCATGTGCGTGATTCGTGGATCGGGGGCTCGTCCGTTTAATTTTTCTAGGTGGCGCTGTCGAGTCATTTTGCCACGCCCACTTCCGAGACCCATAATAAACGTAAATTTTCGCCACTTCTGAGGCGTGTGCAAAGTTCCGTGAGTTTTCGGGCATGTTTAGCCCCTCAAAATCGCGATTCATTCCGGAAAAGAATAATAATAATAATAATAATAATAATAAACGGAGCAATTCCAATAGGGCCTTGCACCGTTCGGTGCTCGGTCCCTAATAATTAAAGCTGCAAGCAGCGATGAAAGGGACCTCGCACCCGGGCTCACCGCCGCCTGTTGGCCTCAGGATGACAGAAAACAGCGAACAATATTAATTTAAGCCGATTTATATATAGAACCTGAGAAAATCACTTATTCATGCCAAACTTTCTCTTGTCAGCAGGTGGCGTTATAACTCTGACTCAAGATTTGCATGTAGATGCCTTCAGTAGAGGAATTTTATCAACCATGTGAATTTTCAGCCAGATCGGACATTGTTTGGCTGAGTTATATGTAATTTCCTGTTGCCAGCAGGTGGCGCTATGACTGTGACTCGATATTGGCATGTAGATGTCTTCAGGAGAGGATTTTAATCAACCATGTAAATTTTCAGGCTGGTCAGAATTTGTGTGGCTGAGTTATAAGCCAAACTATCTTCTGCCAGCAGGTGGCGCTATGACTGTGACTCAATATTGCAATGTAGATGTCTTCAGGAGAAGAATTTAATCAACCATGTGAAGTTTCAGGCAGATCAGAGATCATGTGGCTGAGTTATAAGCCAAAATACCTTCTATCAGCAGGTGGCGCTATGACAGACTCAATATAATTTTGTAGATGTGCTTAGGAGAGGACTTTCATCAACCATGTGAAGTTTCACGCAGACCGGACATTGTGTGGTTGAGTTACAAGCCAAACTACCTTCTGCCAGAAGGTGGCGCTATGACAGGCTCAATATTGTTATGTGGATGTGTTCAGGAGAGGAATATGATCAACCTTGTGAAGTTTCAGGCAGATCAGACATTGTGTGGTTGAGTTATAAGCATTTCCTGTTCCATGGCGAAGCGTTGAGGTTTGTCATGCTGCCACGGACACGCCCTTCTGCAAAATCTCTAGATCTTTACAATATATCATTGCTAGAGCTTTCAAATAACATCACTCAAATTTGGTGCTGATATAATAAAGTTTGCGGAAGGAGTATATTACAATGTAAAACATGTCATTTCCTGTGGCCAGCAGGTGGCGCTATAACTCTATCTGGATATCAGCATATAAATGTTTTCAGGTCAGGACTCTTATCAAATGTGTGAATTTTGAGGCAGATTGGATAATGCATGCCTGAGTTATAACGACTTCCTGTTTTGTGGCGAATCGTCAAAGTTTGCGAGGCCGCCACGGACACGCCCATCGATGAAAACTCAAAAGCTTCGCAATTTAACATCGCCAAGGCCTTTAGATGACAAAACCAAAATTTGGTGTTGATAAGATAAAATCCCTAGGAGGAGTTCGTTAAAATACAACGCCTGGAAAAGGCAAAAATGCCACTTTTTCGCCGCAGGAAGTTAAAAATTACCGACTTCCTGTTGGGTTTGAGATATGGCTCCAAGAGACTTTTTCGTATGTTTTGCCATGTTTGAGGTGTGTGCCAATTTTCGTGCATGTGCGTGATTCGTGGATCGGGGGCTCGTCCGATTAGTTTTTGTAGGTGGCGCTGTCGAGTCATTTTGCCACGCCCACTTCAATATTGTTATGAAGATGTGTTCAGGAGAGGACTTTTATCAACCTTATGAAGTTTCAGGCAGATCGCACATTGTGTGGTTGAGTTATAAGGACTTCCTCTTCCATGGCGAAGCGTTGAGGTTTGTCATGCCGCCACGGACACGCCCCTCTGTGAAAACTCTAGATCTTCACAATATATAATCGCTAGAGCTTTCAGATAACACCAGTCAAATTTGGTGCTGATACGATAAAATTTGTGGGAGGAGTTAGTCACACTGTAAAACATGCCATTTCCTGTGGCCAGCAGGTGGCGCTATAACTGTATCTGGATATCAGCATATAAACGTGTTCAGGTCAGGACTCTTATCAAGCGTGTGAATTTTGAGGCAGATTGGATAATGCATGCCTGAGTTATAACGACTTCCTGTTTTGTGGCGAATCGTCAAACTTTGCGAGGCCGCCACGGACACGCCCATCGACGAAAACTCTAAAGCTTCGCAATTTAATATCGCCAAGGCCTTTAGATGACAAAACCCAATTTTGGTGTCGATCGGATAAAATCCCTAGGAGGAGTTCGTTAAAATACAACGCCTGGAAATGGCAAAAACGCCACTTTTTCGCCGCAGGAAGTGAAAAATATCCAACTTCCTGTTGGGTTTTAGATATGGCTCCAAGAGACTTTTTCGTATGTTTTGGCATGTTTGAGGTGTGTGCCAATTTCCGTGCATGTGCGTGATTCGTGGATCAGGGGCTCATACGTTTAAATTTTCTAGGTGGCGCTGTCGAGTCATTTTGCCACACCCCTTCCCGAGACCCATAATAAACGTAAATTTTCGCCACTTCAGAGGCGTGTGCAAAGTTTCGTGAGTTTTCGGGCATGTTTAGCCCCTCAAAACCGCGATTCATTCCGCGGAAGAAGAAGAAGAAGAAGAAGAAGAATAATAAGAAACGGAGCAATTCCAATAGGGCCTTGCACCGTTCGGTGCTCGGTCCCTAATTAAAGCTGCAAGCAGCGATGATAGGGACCTCGCACCCGGGCTCACCGCCGCCCGCTGGCCTCAGGATGACAGAGAACAGCGAACAACATTAATTTAAGCCGACATATAAAAAAAACCTGAGAAAATAAAAAATTTGTGCCAAACTTCCTACTGTCAGCAGGTGGCGCTATGACTTGGAGTCAATATTGGCATGTAGATGTCTTCAGGAGATAAATTTTATCAACCATGTGAATTTTCAGGCTGGTCAGACATTCTTTGTTTGAGTTATAAGCCAAACTACCTTCTGCCAGCAGGTGGCGCTATGAATAACTCAATATTGGTATGGGGATATGTTCAAGAGGGGAATTTAATCAACCATGTAAAGTTTCAGGCAGATCGGACATTGTGTGGTTGAGTTATAAGGACTTCCTGTTTCATGGCGAAGCGTTGAGGTTTGTCATGCCACCACAGATACGCCACTCCGCAAAAAACTCTAGATCTTCACACTATATCATCACTTGAGCTTTCAGATAACAACCAACCAAATTTGGTGCTGATACGAAAAAAATTTGTGGGAGGAGTTTATAACTCTGTAAATCATGTCATTTCCTGTGGCCAGCAGGTGGCGCTATAACTGTATCTGGATATTGGCATGTAAATGTGTTCAGGTCTGGACTCTTATTAAACGTGTGAATTTTGAGGCAGATCAGATAATGCATGCCTGAGTTATAATGACTTCCGGTTTTGTGGCGAATCATCAAAGTTTGCGAGGCCGCCATGGACACGCCCATTGACAAAAACTCTAAAGCTTCGCAATTTAACATCGCCAAGGCCTTTAGATGACAAAACCCAATTTTGGTGTCGATCGGATAAAATCCCTAGGAGGAGTTCGTTAAGATACAACGCCTGGAAATGGCAAAAATGCCACTTATTTGCCGCAGGAAGTTAAAAATATCCGACTTCCTGTTGGGTTTGAGATATGGCTCCAAGAGAATTTTTCGTATGTTTTGCCGTGTTTGAGGTGTGTGACAATTTTCGTGCATGTGTGTGATTTGTAAATCAGGGGCTCGTCCGTTTAATTTTTGTAGGTGGCGCTGTCGAGTCATTTTGCCACGCCCACTTCATTATTGTTATGGGGATGTGTTCAGGAGAAGAATTTAATCAACCTTATGAAGGTTCAGGCGGATCGGACTTTGTGTGGTTGAGTTATAAGGTCTTCTTATTCCATGGCGAAGCGTTGAGGTTTGTCATGCCGCCACGGACACGCCCCTCTGCGAAAACTCTAGATCTTCACAATATATCATCGCTAGAGCTTTCAGATAACACAACCCAAATTTGGTGCTGAAACGAAAAAATTTGTGGGAGGAGTTTGTTACACTGTAAAACATGTCATTTCCTGTGGCCAGCAGGTGGCGCTATATCTGTATCTAGATATTGGCATGTAAACATGTTCAGGTCAGGACTCTTATCAAAGGTGTGAATTTTGAGGCAGATCGGATAATGCATGCCTGAGTTATAATGACTTCCTGTTTTGTGGCGAATCGTCAAAGTTTGCGAGGCCGTCACGGACACGCCCATCTACGAAAACTCTAAAGCTCCGCAATTTAACATCGCCAAGGCCTTTAGATGACAAAACCCAATTTTGGTGTCGATCGGATAAAATCCCTAGGAGGAGTTCGTTAAAATACAACAGCTGGAAATGGCAAAAATGACACTTTTTCGCCGCAGGAAGTTAAAAATATCCGACTTCCTGTTGGGTTTGAGATATGGCTCCAAGAGACTTTTTCGTATGGTTTGGCATGTTTGAGGTGTGTGCCAATTTTCGTGCATGTGCGTGATTCGTGTATCAGGGGCTCGTCCGTTTAATTTTTCTAGGTGGCGCTGTCGAGTCATTTTGCCACGCCCACTTCCGAGACCCATATCAACCTGCTATTTACACCGCGTTTGGTGTGTGTGCAAATTTTCATGAGTTTTCGGGCATGTTTAGACCCTCAAAAGTGCCCCGATAGGGGGCGGAATAATAATAATAATAATTAAAGCTGCAAGCAGCGATGATAGGGACCTCGCACCCGGGCTCACCGCCGCCCGGTGGCCTCAGGATTACAGAGAACAGCGAACAGTAATAATTTAAGCCATTTTATTTAAAAAATCTGAGAAAATCACAGATTTATGCCAAACCTCCTCCTCTCAGCAGGTGGCGCTATGACTGTGACTCAAGATTGGCATGTAGATGTCACCAGGAGAGGAATCTTATAAACCATGTGAAGTTTCAGGCAGATCGAACATTGTTTAGCTGAGTTATAAGCCAAACTGCCTTTTGTCAGCAGGTGGCGCTATGACAGACTCAATGTTGTTATGTAGATGTGTTCAGGAGAGGACTTTTATCAACCATGTGAACTTTCAGGCAGATCGGACTTTGTGTGGTTGAGTTATAATGCAAACTACCATCTGCCAGCAGGTGGCGCTATAACTGTGACTTAAGATTGGCATGTAGATGCCTTCAGTAATGGAATTTAATCAACCATGTGAAGTTTCAGGCAGATCGGATGTTGTTTGGCTGAGTTTTAAGCCTATCTACCTTCTGCCAGCAGGTGGCGTTATGACTGACTCATTACTGTTTTGCGGATGTGTTCAGAAGAGGACTTTTATCAATCATGTGAAGTTTCAGGCTGATCGGACATTGTGTGGTTGAGTTATGAGGACTTGCTGTTCCATGGCGAAGCGTTGAGGTTTGTCATGCCGCCACGGACACGCCCCTTTGCAAAAACTCTAGATCTTGACAATATATCATCACTTAAGCTTTCAGATAACAACCCACCAAATTTGGTGCTGATACGAAAAAATTTGTGGGAGGAGTTTATTACTCTGTAAATCATGACATTTCCTTTGGCCAGCAGGTGGCGCTATAACTGTATCTGGATATCGGCATGTAAACGTGTTCTAGTCTGGACTCTTTTTAAACATGTGAATTTTGAGGCAGATCTGATAATGCATGCCTGAGTTATAATGACTTCCGGTTTTGTGGCGAATCGTCAAAGTTTGCGGGGCCGCCACGGACACGCCCATCGACGAAAACTCTAAAGCTCCGCAATTTAACATCGCCAAGGCCTTTAGATGACAAAACCCAATTTTGGTGTCGATAGCATAAAATCCCTAGGAGGAGTTCGTTAAAATACAACGCCTGGAAATGGCAAAAATGCCACTTATTTGCAGCAGGAAGTTAAAAATATCAGACTTCCTGTTGGGTTTGAGATATGGCTCCAAGAGACTTTTTCGTATGTTTTGGCGTGTTTGAGGTGTGTGCCAATTTTCACGCATGTGTGTGATTCGTAGATCAGGGGCTCGTCCGTTTAATTTTTATAGGTGGCGCTGTCGAGTCATTTTGCCACGCCCACTTCAAAATTGTTATGTGGATGTGTTCAGGGGAGGACTTTTATCAACCATATGAAGTTTCAGGCTGATCAGACTTTGTATGGTTGAGTTATGAGGACTTCCTGTTCCATGGCGAAGCGTTGAGGTTTGTCATGCCGCCACGGACACGCCCCTCTGCAAAAACTCTAGATCTTCACAATATATCACCGATAGAGCTTTCAGATGACGCCACTCAAATTTGGTGCTGATACGAAAAAATTTGTGGGAGGAGTTTGTTACAGTGTAAATCATGTCATTTCCTGTGGCCAGCAGGTGGCGCTATAACTGTATCTGGATATGGGCATGTAAACGTGTTCAGGTCAGGACTCTTATTAAACGTGTGAAATTTAAGGCAGATCGGATAATGTATGCCTGAGTTATAACGACTTCCTGTTTTGTGGCGAATCGTCAAAGTTTGAGAGGCCGCCACGCACACGCCCATCGACGAAAACTCTAAAGCTTCGCAATTTAACATCGCCAAGGCCTTTAGATGACAAAACCCAATTTAGGTGTCGATCGGATAAAATCCCTAGGAGGAGTTCGTTAAAATACAACGCCTGAAAATGGCAAAATCGCCACTTTTTCGCCGCAGGAAGTACAAAATATCCGACTTCCTGTTGGGTTTGAGATATGGCTCCAAGAGACTTTTTCGTATGTTTTGGCATGTTTGAGGTGTGTGCCAATTTTCGTGCATGTGCGTGATTCGTAGATCGGGGGCTCGTCCGTTTAATTTTTCTAGGTGGCGCTGTCGAGTCACTTTGCCACGCCCACTTCCGAACCCCCTAAAACCCAGCCATTTACACCGCGTTTGGTGTGTGTGCAAATTTTCGTGAGTTTTCGGGCATGTTTAGACCCTCAAAATTGCCCCGATTGGGGGCGGAATAATAATAATAATAATAATTAAAGCTGCAAGCAGCGATGAAAGGGACCTCGCACCCGGGCTCACCGCCGCCCGGTGACCTTACGATGACAGAGAACAGCGAACAATAATAATTTAAGCCGATATATAAAAAAAAATCTAAGAAAATCACAGATTTATGCCAAACTTCCTCCTGTCAGCAGGTGGCGCTATAACTGTGACTTAAGATTGGCATGTAGATGTCTTCCGGAGAGGAATCTTATCAACCATGTGAAGTTTCAGGCACATGGGACATTTTGTGGCTGAGTTATAAGCCAAACTACCTTTGGCCAGCAGGTGGCGCTATTAAAAACTCAATATTATTATGTAGATGTGCTCAGGAAAGGACTTTCATCAACCATGTGACATTTTAGACAGATCGGACATTGTGTGGCCGAGTTACAAGCCAAACTACCTTCTGCCAGCAGATGGCGCTATTACTGACTCAATATTGTTATGTAGATGTGTTCAGGAGAGGACTTTTATCAATCATGTGAAGTTTCAGGCAGATCAGACATTGTGTGGTTGAGTTATAAGGACTTCCTGTTCCATGGCGAAGCGTTGAGGTTTGTCATGCCACCACAGACACGCCCCTCTGCAAAAACTCTAGATCTTCACAATATATCATCGCTAGAGCTTTCAGATGACACCACTCAATTTTGGTGCTGATACGGAAAAGTTTGTGGTAGGAGTTTGTTATAGTGTCAAACATGTCATTTCCTGTGGCCAGCAGGTGGCGCTATAACTGTAACTGGATATCGGCACGTAAACCTGTTCAGGTCAGGACTGTTATTAAATGTGTGAATTTTGAGGCAGATCTGATAATGCATGCCTAAGTTATAACGACTTCCTAAGTGGCGAATCATCAAAGTTTGCGAGGCCGCCACAGACACGCCCATCGACAAAAACTCTAAAGCTTCGCAATTTAACATCGCCAAGGCCTTTAGATGACAAAACCCAATTTTGGTGTCGATCGGATAAAATCCCTAGGAGGAGTTCGTTAAAATACAACGCCTGGAAATGGCAAAAATGCCACTTTTTCGCCGCAGGAAGTTAATAATATCTGACTTCCTGTTAGGTTTAAGATATGGCTCCAAGAGACTTTTTCGTATGTTTTGGCATGTTTAAGGTGTGTGCCAATTTTCGTGCATGTGCGTGATTCGTAGCTCGGGGGCTCGTCCGTTTAATTTTTCTAGGTGGCGCTGTCGAGTCATTTTGCCACGCCCACTTCAATATTGTTATGTGGATGTGTTCAAGAGATGACGTTTATCAACCATGTGAAGTTTCAGGCAGATCGGACATTGTGTGGTTGAGTTATAAGGACTTCCTGTTCCATGGCGAAGCGTTGAGGTTTGTCATACCGCCACGGACACGCCCCTCTGCAAAAACTCTAGATCTTCACAATATATCATCGCTAGAGCTTTCAGATAACACCACTCAATTTTGGTGTTGATACGATAAAATTTGTGGGAGGAGTTTATAATTCCGTAAATCATGTCATTTCCTGTGGCCAGCAGGTGGCGCTGTAACTGTATCTGGATATTGGCATGTAAACGTGTTCAGGTCAGGACGCTTATCAAGCGTGTGAATTTTGAGGCAGATCAGATAATGCATGCCTGTGTTATAACGACTTCCTCTTTTGTGGCGAATCGTCAAAGTTTGCGAGGCCGCCACGGACACGCCCATCGATGAAAACTCTAAAGCTTCGCAATTTAACATCGCCAAGGCCTTTAGATGACAAAACCCAATTTTGGTGTCGATCGGATAAAATCCCTAGGAGGAGTTCGTTAAAATACAACGCCTGGAAATGGCAAAAACGCCACTTTTTCGCCGCAGGAAGTCAAAAATATCCGACTTCCTGTTGGGTTTGAGATATGGCTCCAAGAGACTTTTTCGTATGTTTTGGTGTGTTTGAGGTGTGTGCCAATTTTCGTGCATGTGCGTGATTCGTGGATCGGGGGCTCGTCCGTTTAATTTTTCTAGGTGGCGCTGTCGAGTCATTTTGCCACGCCCACTTCCGAAGCCCATAACAAACGTAAATTTTCGCCACTTCTGAGGCGTGTGCAAAGTTGCGTGAGTTTTCGGGCATGTTTAGCCCCTCAAAACCGCGATTCATTCCGCGGAAGAAGAAGAAGAAGAAGAATTAAAGCTGCAAGCAGCGATGATAGGGACCTCGCACCCGGGCTCACCGCCACCCGGTGGCCTCAGGATGACAGAGAACAGCGAACAGTAATAATTTAAGCCGATATATTTAAAAAATCTGAAAAAATCACAGATTTATGCCAAACCTCCTCCTCTCAGCAGGTGGCGCTATGACTGTGACTCAAGATTGGCATGTAGATGTCACCAGGAGAGGAATCTTATCAACCATGTGAAGTTTCAGGCAGATCGAACATTGTTTAGCTGAGTTATAAGCCAAACTGCCTTTTGTCAGCAGGTGGCGCTACGACAGACTCAATGTTGTTATGTAGATGTGTTCAGGAGAGGACTTTTATCAACCATGTGAACTTTCAGGCAGATCGGACTTTGTGTGGTTGAGTTATAATGCAAACTACCATCTGCCAGCAGGTGGCGCTATAACTGTGACTTAAGATTGGCATGTAGATGCCTTCAGTAATGGAATTTAATCAACCATGTGAAGTTTCAGGCAGATCGGATGTTGTTTGGCTGAGTTATAAGCCTATCTACCTTCTGCCAGCAGGTGGCGTTATGACTGACTCATTACTGTTTTGGGGATGTGTTCAGAAGAGGACTTTTATGAGCCATGTGAAGTTTCAGGCTGATCTGACTTTGTGTGGTTGAAATATAAGGACTTCCTGTTCCACGGCGAAGTGTTGAGGTTTGTCATGCCGCCACGGACACGCCCCTCTGCAAAAACTCTAGATCTTGACAATATATCATCACTTAAGCTTTCAGATAACAACCCACCAAACTTGGTGCTGATACAAAAAAAAATAGTGGGAGGAGTTTATTACTCTGTAAATCATGACATTTCCTGTGGCCAGCAGGTGGCGCTATAACTGTATCTGGATATTGGCATGTAAACGTGTTCTGGTCTGGACTCTTATTAAACATGTGAATTTTGAGGCAGATCGGATAATGCATGCCTAAGTTATAATGACTTCCGGTTTTGTGGCGAATCGTCAAAGTTTGCGGGGCCGCCATGGACACGCCCATCGACAAAAACTATAAAGCTCCGCAATTTAACATCGCCAAGGCCTTTAGATGACAAAACCCAATTTTGGTGTCGATAGCATAAAATCCCTAGGAGGAGTTCGTTAAGATACAACGCCAGGAAATGGCAAAAATGCCACTTATTTGCAGCAGGAAGTTAAAAATATCCGACTTCCTGTTGGGTTTGAGATATGGCTCCAAGAGACTTTTTCGTATGTTTTGGCGTGTTTGAGGTGTGTGCCAATTTTCACGCATGTGCGTGATTCGTAGATCAGGGGCTCGTCCGTTATATTTTTCTAGGTGGCGCTGTCGAGTCATTTTGCCACGCCCACTTCAATATTGTTATGTGGATGTGTTCAAGAGATGACGTATATCAACCATATGAAGTTTCAGGCTGATCAGACTTTGTGTGGTTGAGTTATGAGGACTTCCCGTTCCTTGGCGAAGCGTTGAGGTTTGTCATGCCGCCACGGACACGCCCCTCTGCAAAAACTCTAAATCTTTAAAAAATATCACCGATAGAGCTTTCAGATAACACAACTCTAATTTGGTGCTGATACGAAAAAATTTGTGGGAGGAGTTTGTTACACCGAAAATCATGTCATTTCCTGTGGCCAGCAGGTGGCGCTGTAACTGTATCTGGATATCGGCATGTAAACGTGTTCAGGTCAGGACTCTTATCAAACATGTGAATTTTGAGGCGCATCGGATAATGCATGCCTGAGTTATAACAACTTCCTGTTTTGTGGCGAATCGTCAAAGTTTGCGAGGCCGCCACAGACACGCCCATCGACGAAAACTTTAAAGCTTCGCAATTTAACATCGCCAAGGCCTTTAGATGACAAAACCCAATTTTGGTGTCGATCGGATAAAATCCCTAGGAGGAGTTCGTTAAAATACAACGCCTGGAAATGGCAAAAATGGCACTTTTTCGCCGCAGGAAGTTAAAAATATCTGACTTCCTGTTGGGTTTGAGATATGGCTCCAAGAGACTTTTTCGTATGTTTTGTTGTGTTTGAGGTGTGTGCCAATTTTCGTGCATGTGCGTGATTCGTATATCGGGGGCTCGTCCGTTTAATTTTTCTAGGTGGCGCTGTCGAGTCATTTTGGCTCGCCTACTTTCGAAGCCCATAACAAACGTAAATTTTCGCCACTTCTGAGGCGTGTGCAAAGTTTCGTGAGTTTTCGGGCATGTTTAGACCCTCAAAACCGCGATTCATTCCGCGGAAGAAGAAGAAGAATAATAATAAACGGAGCAATTCCAATAGGGCCTTGCACCGTTTGGTGCTCGGTCCCTAATTAAAGCTGCAAGCAGCGATGATAGGGACCTCGCACCCGGGCTCACCGCCGCCCGTTGGCCTCAGGATGACAAGAGAACAGTGAACAATATTAATTTAAGCCGATTTATATAAAGAACCTGAGAAAATCACACATTCATGCCAAACTTTCTCTTGTCAGCAGGTGGCGCTATGACTGTGACTCAAGATTTGCATGTAGATGCCTTCAGTAGAGGAATCTTATTAACCATGTTAATTTTCCGGCTAGTCAGACTTTGTGTGGCTGAGTTATAAGCCAAACTATCTTCTGCCAGCAGGTGGCGCTATGACTGTGACTCAATATTGCAATGTAGATGTCTTCAGGAGAGGAATTTAATCAACCATGTGAAGTTTCAGGCAGATCAGAGATTGTGTGGCTGAGTTATAAGCCAAAATACCTTCTGCCAGCAGGTGGCGCTATGACAGGCTCAATATTATTATGTAGATGTGCTTAGGAGAGGACTTTCATCAACCATGTGAAGTTTCAGGCAGATCGGACATTGTGTGGCCGAGTTACAAGCCAAACTACCTTCTGCCAGCAGGTGGCGCTATGACAGACTCAATATTGTTATGTGGATGTGTTCAGGAGAGGAATATGATCAACCGTGTGAAGTTTCAGGCAGATCGGACATTGTGTGGTTGAGTTATAAGCCTTTCCTGTTCCATGGCGAAGCGTTGAGGTTTGTCATGCCGCCACGGACACGCCCCTCTGTGAAAACTCTAGATCTTCGCAATATATCATCGCTAGAGCTTTCAAATAACATCACTCAAATTTGGTGCTAATATAATAAAGTTTGCGGAAGGAGTATATTACATTGTAAAACATGTCATTTCCTGTGGCCAGCTGGTGGCGCTATAACTCTATCTGGATATCAGCATATAAACGTATTCAGGTCAGGACTGTTATCAAATGTGTGAATTTTGAGGCAGATCGGATAATGCTTGCCTGAGTTATAACGACTTCCTGTTTTGTTGCGAATCGTCAAAGTTTGCAAGGCCGCCACGGACACGCCCATCGATGAAAACTCTAAAGCTTCACAATTTAACATCACCAAGGCCTTTAGATGACAAAACCAAATTTTGGTGTTGATCAGATAAAATCCCTAGGAGGAGTTCGTTAAAATACAACGCCTGGAAATGGCAAAAATGCCACTTTTTCGCCGCAGGAAGTTAAAAATAACCAACTTCCTGTTGGGTTTGAGATATGGCTCCAAGAGACTTTTTCGTATGTTTTGGCATGTTTGAAGTGTGTGCCAATTTTCGTGCATGTGCGTGATTTGTATATCGGGGGCTCGTCCGATTAATTTTTGTAGGTGGCGCTGTAGAGTCATTTTGCCACGCCCACTTAAATATTGTTATGAAGATGTGTTCAGGAGAGGACTTTTATCAACCTTGTGAAGTTTCAGGCAGATCGCACATTGTGTGGTTGAGTTATAAGGACTTCCTGTTCCATGGCGAAGCGTTGAGGTTTGTCATGCCGCCACGGACACGCCCCTCTGTGAAAACTCTAGATCTTCACAATATATCATCGCTAGAGCTTTCAGATAACACCACTCAAATTTGGTGCTGATACGATAAAATTTGTGGGAGGAGTTTGTGATACTGTAAAACATGTCATTTCCTGTGGCCAGCAGGTGGCGCTAAAACTGTATCTGGATATCGGCATGTAAACGTGTTCAGGTCAGGACTCTTATCAAACGTGTGAATTTTGAGGCAGATCGGATAATGCGTGTCTGAGTTATAACGACTTCCTCTTTTGTGGCGAATCGTCAAAGTTTACGAGGCCGCCACGGACACGCCCATCGACGAAAACTCTAAAGCTTCGCAATTTAACATCGCCAAGGCCTTTAGATGACAAAACCCAATTTTGGTGTCGATCGGATAAAATCCCTAGGAGGAGTTCGTTAAAATACAACGCCTGGAAATGGCAAAAACGCCACTTTTTCGCTGCAGGAAGTCAAAAATATCCGACTTCCTGTTGGGTTTAAGATATGGCTCCAAGAGACTTTTTCGTATGTTTTCGCATGTTTGAGGTGTGTGCCAATTTTCGTGCATGTGCGTGATTCGTGGATCGGGGGCTCGTCCGTTTAAATTTTCTAGGTGGCGCTGTCGAGTCATTTTGCCACACCTCTTTCCGAGACCCATAATAAACGTAAATTTTCGCCACTTCTGAGGCGTGTGCAAAGTTCCGTGAGTTTTCGGGCATGTTTAGCCCCTCAAAACCGCGATTCATTCCGCGGAAGAAGAAGAAGAAGAAGAATAATAAGAAACGGAGCAATTCCAATAGGGCCTTGCACCGTTCGGTGCTCGGTCCCTAATAATAATAAACGGAGCAATTCCAATAGGGCCTACGCACCGTTTCGGTGCTCGGTCCCTAATAAAAAACGGAGCAATTCCAATAGGGCCTACGCACCGTTTCGGTGCTCGGTCCCTAATAAACGGAGCAATTCCAATAGGGCCTTGCACCGTTTCGGTGCTCGGTCCCTAATAATAATAATAATAATAAAAAACGGAGCAATTCCAATAGGGCCTACGCACCGTTTCGGTGCTCGGTCCCTAATAATAATAAACAGAGCAATTCCAATAGGGCCTACGCACCGTTTCGGTGCTCGGTCCCTAATAATAATAATAAACAAATTGTTATATTTATTGCAAACAAATAAATATATTTAAATTTATTTAATAATATTTTAAATGTATATATTAAAAAATAATAAATAAATAAATAAATAAATAAATAAATATATATATATATATATATATATATATATATATATATATATATATATATATATATATATATATATATATATATATATATAAAGTCAACCACATAGTGTCTTTATTTCTTGGGGGAATGCGGAGGGGGTATGTTTGGGGAAGTTTCGCCCAGGGTGCCACTTAAACTTGAACCGCCACTGCACTTTTCCACACAAGTCTAAACCCAGCTCAAGTGAAGGTTAAAACACTTGCAAAATTATTTTGCAAAAAAAAATTAATAATAATTAACTAGAAATTAGTAATTTTTATTACTTTTTTCTCATGCCATATTCAAAAATCGTATTAAGATTCGGGTTAAATCGTATTAAGATGTTTTTGATCCACTTCAAATATTGACTACTACTATACTTCCAGTGACAAACTACAAACAGTACATGTTTATACCGTTTTACATCTCCTAAACGCGGATTTAGTCACTGTTTTTGGATCAAACTAGCTTTTTAACAAACAAAACTCTTACTAACATCTATTAACATTTTAATTTTACGGGGCCTTTAAACGATATCAGAATGTTATTGTGAACTGACCCTTTAAGAGCCCGAATGAGCGCCGCTGCGCTGCAGTTTCCCAGCAGTGAATGTGTTCCAGTGTTGCTAAGCTGCAACTCTACCGACCCCTGTCTGACAGTCCGCGATGTGTTCATCACCACCATCATCATCATCAGCGGCGCACAGATTTACCGCAGGCCGGCTCTGAGATGCTGAAGGCGGCGGAGCAGGTCACGCAGGAGTCGGTGCTGGACTTTCTGCTGGAGAGCGGCGGACGCGTCAGGAACAAGGAGCTCGTGGCGCATTTCAAACTCATCCTGAGCGGGGAAAACACGAACAGAGCCGCGCTGAAGGAGAAATTCAAGCGCTTCGTGGACAACATCGCGTATGTGAAGCAGGAGAACGGAGAGAAGGTGGTGTGTTTGAAGAAGAAGTACCGATTCCCGGAGGCGCGCAGCGGAGATGGCGATCAAGAAGATGATGATGATGATGACAAAGAGGAAGATGGAGATACAAATGAAGATAAAGATGGAGAAATGATGTGTAAAGATAAAGAGGAGATTAACAGAGCAGTCAGCGACCTCCAGCTCCAGGAGAAGCAGGTGTGTGTGTGTGTGTGTGTTGTGACATATCAGGACACAAATGTGTATAATGACATGTGTAACACTGATATTACTGGAGAAGGTGAATTATGAGGACACTGCTATAGGGAGATTGAGATCAAATACAGTTTGTACAGTTTAAAAACAATGAAAACCAATGCAATGTCCCCACAATTCACAAAAACAACCCTGTTTGTGTGTATGTGTGTGGCTGCATGATACTGAATTAAAAAGCTGACATTGTGATATATCGCAGTGTGAATATAATTTCACTTAAACAGATAGTTCACCCAAAAATACTATTTACTCTCCTGTTTTAAAGGTTTGAGTTTCTTCTGTTCACAAAATAAGATGTTATAAAGAAAGCCAAAAACCAGTAACCATTGCATTCCAGTGTAGGAAATACAAACACTTTCAGTCGATGGTTACAGGTTGACATCATTCTTCAAAACGTCTTCTTTTGTGTTCAACAGGGTTTGAGACGAGTGTGCATGAATGAATACAGAACTTTCATTTTTTGCGTGAGCTGTGCTTTTAAAGCTACAAATGCTTTTTTAAAGACTAAATGGTTTTAAATTAGCTTGAAAGCGTACATAGTCACAGGCTTTAATTTGTTGCTAATGTTAAGTTTTTCATGTGTTCAGGAGCACTGTTTTCTCAGAGGTGTATAAAGGACTAGAGACCCAGACTTGATAAAAGTACAAGTGCTCTATCAAAAAAGGGACTTGAGTAGAAGTTGAAGTGCTCTTCAAGCATTATACTGAAGTGGAAGCACTAAAGTATTCAACATTTCTTGTACTGAAGTATTGCAGTTTATTGCAAAGTTTACTACTCAAGTACTGAAAGTAAAAGTACTTAAAAGTAGTAAAAGTCTTGTGTAATGTAGTTATTAAAGGTTCACAAAACCCTCAAATACTTTTTTTTAGATGTTAACAAATTAACTTAAATTAATTTAATACTAATTCAATAATTGTCAATCGTCACTAATAACATAATAATAAAACAATAATGTATATTTTCATTATATTACATGAAATTATTTTTTAAAACCTGCTTTAGCCCAAATATGACTGAAAATCCAATCTGAGTGTCTGAACTAATAATAATCCAAATTTGAAGATGATATCTCCAAACCGCTCCAAGCTGGATTCGAACCGACAACCTTCCGCATGGGAGCCAGATGCACTACCAAGGAGGGTTAAGACCATGGACACTAGCATCTGTCACTAGAGCACATTTAGAGGTCAGAGGAGTGAGGTTTACCTGCTTAGCAAGTAGTAGCTGGCCTCTGTTACACTCACCCCCCTAAACTTCACTCCTATCCGGGTCACAACACCAATGAAACCCCACCGGTTCTACACCACCCAACCTGCTCCAAGCTGGATTCGAACCGGCGACCTTCCGCATGGGAGTCGGATGCTCTACCAAGGAGGCTTACCTGCACAGCACTTACTAGCTGGCCTCTGTTACACAGTACCAGACATGACCACCAGGTTCAGGCGTTCAGGCTAAATGGATGACCTTATATTGGACCATGGCATCATGGTGATGCAGTGAGTCGCACAATCTCCTCACAGCAAGAAGCTCGCTGGTTCGAGCCTCAGCTCAGCTCAGTTGGTGTTTCTGTGTGGAGTTTGCATGTTCTCCCCGTGTTGGCGTGCTCCGGTTTCCCCCACTGTTCAAACACATGCACTATAAATTAGTAGTGATGTGAGTGTGATTAAGTGTGTTTGGATGTTTCCCAGTGATGGGTTGCAGCTGGACGGGCATCCGCTGCGTAAAACAAATGCTGGATCAGTCGGCGGTTCATTCCGCTGTGACGACCCCAGATTAACAAAGAGACTAAGTCGAAAATGAGACGAGTGGATGAATATTGGACCATTGATGACCTGTTTTTGTGTGTGTTGTGAGGAATATGAATCATATTTTTTAATACTTTTGACAATATTTGTAAAGTATGCTTGAAATTCAGTAGCAGTATGGGCAGTTTGGTGGTATTTGGTTTAAATTTAGCCTAAAAAACATTTACATGTGGATTGCTGTAGCAAAGTAATGATATATACTTAGTTTTTCATGTTTAGACTGCAGTGTTATGGCTTAAAGATGTAACCTCAAATGATCCCACAGTTTGAGGAGTGAGAGGGAATGTGTTTTGATTTCTTACTATAACTAATAACTATCAATATTTAGCTTGTCGTGTTAGAATTGGGATTTAGATTCTACATAGCGAGGTAAACATCCTGCTAATGGGACAGTGATAGTTAAGGGGCTTTAAATATGAAATAATTTTTCACAATCTTTTAAAGTGCCCATGATATCAGTATTGTGCATGGTCATCGTCACGCTATATTCAATTCTTGAATGTCTGGACATGTGCAGTGTGATGGAGAGTCTGCAGAGATGGAGCTGGAGCATGCAGAGGTGTGTGTGTCTGATATTTCCCTCATCGAGACGGATTCTCCTGCCGACTCCAGACCGGCGCAGCTCCTCATCAGCCGCCGCAGGACCTCCAGAGGCTCTCAGCGGGGTCTGCTGGCCCCAGAGGAGGATGGAGGAGCTCTGGACGGGCAGCTGGAGGACGGCAGCACCCCGAGGGGCAGCCGCAAGAACTTCATCGAACTCATGATGAGCAGTTCCCCACAGGTCAGACTGCATACATGCTTATATGCTGTAATACAAACGCACAATGCATATGATGTGTAGCGCAGATGCATGTATTATAATGCATATAATGAGTCTGAATGCACATACTTTAGATATTGTGTAATCCAAATGCACATTTTTTAATGCATATATAATTCAACAGCACATAATCCTATACTCTACAATCCAGTGCACATGCATGTAATATAATGCATACAATGTAGGTCAAAATGCATACATGCCTATATAATACAAGCACACGATGCATGTATCATAATGCATATAATGATTCTGATTGCACGTACTGCATATAACGTGTAATATAAATGCACATATTATTATGCATATATGATATAAAGTGCACTTTCTGCACATAATCCAAATGCATGTAATGTAATCCATACAATATGTAATGCAAATCCATATAATGCATGTAACATATTATTCAAAATAGGAATTATTATACATAAATAATTAAAAAATTTAAATACTGCATGCAAAATGTTATGCATATTTGCTTGATGCGCATGCATTGATGCCTGGAAACATAAATGCATATACTATTTAATACATATGCACTTCATCGAGCTCATGATGAGCAGTTCTCCACTGGTCACACTGCTGCCATTGCACTGCTAATATACAGTATATCGTGCTTATATAATACAAATGCACAATGATGAACGCAAATGCACATATTACAATGTATGAATGAGTCCAAATCTACATACAATGTGTAATTCAAATGCACGTATTGTAATGCATATATAATTCAATAGCACATAAAGCCAATACTCCACAATCCAGTGCACATGCATGTAATATAATGCATACAATGTAGGTCAGAATGCATACATGCTTATATAATACAAGCGCACGATGCATGTATCATAATGCATACAATGACTCTGATGCATCATATTGCCAATACTCTACAATCCAGTGCACATGCATGTAATATAGTGCATACAATATGCAGTGGGTCAGAATGCATACATGCTTTTATAATATAGATGCACAATGCATATGACGCAAATGCATGTATTATAATGCATATAATGAGTCAGAGTGCTCTTACTGCACTATAATATGTTATTCAAATGCACATAATATAATGTTTTATAATTCAATGGCATATACAAATCAATACAATACAGTGCACATGCATGTAAAATAATGCATACATGCTTTTATAATACAAACACTCGATGCATATGATGCCAATGCATGTATTATTATTCATGTAATGATTCTGAATGCACATACTGCATATAATGTGTAATCCAAATGCACATATCATAATGCATATATAGTATAAAGTGCACAATCTGCACATAATCCATATGCAAATAATGCATGTAATGTAATGCATACAGTATGTAATGCAAATGCATTAAACATATTATCCAAAATACACTCCTGATGCATGAATAATTCAAAAAATAAAATACTGCACACAAAATGTAATGCAGATATGCTTAATGCACATGCATTGATACATGGAAACATAAATGCATATGCTATTTAATACATATGCACTTCACTGAGCTCCACCAGTTAGACTGCTGTCATTGCACCCCATACACATATACAGTATATAGTGCTTATATAATACAAATGCACAATGCATACATTCTGCACATAATCCAAATGCACACAATGCATCTAATATAATCAATTCATATGAGTACATAATGCAAATGCACATATTACAATGCGTATAATGAGTTCAAATGCATGTAATGATTTTGAATGCACGTACTGCATATAATGTGTAATCTAAATGCACATATTATAATGCATATATAATATAGAGTGCACGTTCTGTACATAATCCAAGTGAAAATAATGTATGTAATATAATGCATACAATATGTAATGCAAATGCATTTAACATATTATCCAAAATACACATTGTAATGCATAAATAATTAAAAAATAAAATACAAATGTGCTTAATGCACATGCATTGATACATGAAAACATAAACGCATTTAATACATATGCACTGCATCGAGCTCCATCAGTCAGACTGCTGCCATTGCACTGCATATATCCAGTATATTGTGCTTATATAATACAAATGCATGTGATGAATGCAAAATGCACATAATATAATGCATGGATGAGTGCAAATCCACATACTGCATATAATGTGCAATCCAAATGCTCTTATTGTAACATAATGCATATACTCTACAATCTAGTGCAAATTCTGCACATAATCTAATTGCAAAGACTGCATGTGATATAATACATACCATACTTATGCAAATGCACATAATGCTTTTAACATATTATCCAAAACACTCATATTATAATTAATAAATAATTCAATCGCCCATAATGCACACAATATATAATGCATGTCATTTATAATGCAAATATGCTTAATGCACATGCATTGATGCATGCATATTATAAATAATACAAATGATTAATGCATACATGAATATGGTATGTAATGAAAAATGCATACAATGATAAAAGACGAGATATGGTGGGAGTCTTTAAAATAAATTATCTTTATTAATCCCGCAACGGGCAATTAAATTAGGGCAGTAGCATCATGACACATCATGCAAACAAAATCACACAAAAACAATAGTGTGATTAACCCTGCTCCTGGAGATCAGCCTATCTTCCTGTGCAGAGTTCAGCTCCAACACTGATCAAACACTCCTGAACCAATCCATCAGGACCTGAACCTTATTAAAGGCGGGTGTGTTTGATATGGTTTGGAGCATCTCTAGGAGCAGGGTTGGTCACCCCGGTGATAAAGAATATTAAAAACACACCCCAGCATGCTTCATAATTCATTCAAGATGGCGTGATCATGCATAGGCTGTTTAATAAAGTGTGTCCTGCATGCACAGGTGAGGCGTTCTCTGGTGCACCGCAGCTCTCTGTCCATCAGGAGCTCTTCAGTGGACGAGGACTGTACGTCGGTAACGCTGGACCCGCTGGAGCACCAGTGGATGCTAATCACAGCAGACGGCGACTGGGAGAGCCTGCGCCGCTTACTAATGTGCGACCCCACGTTAATCTCCAAGCGAGACTTCGTGACCGGCTTCACCTGTCTGCACTGGGCTGCCAAACAAGGCAAGCACGAGCTCTTAGCGATGCTACTCAAATTCGCCAAACAGAACAACATGGCGGTGAACATAAACACGCGCTCCAGCGCAGGATACACGCCGCTACACCTCGCAGCAATGCACAGCCACAGCGAGGTGATGAAGCTGCTGGTGGGAGCGTTCGATGCGGATGTAGATCTGCGGGATTATAGCGGGAAGAAGCCGGCGCAGTATCTGTGCACCAGCGCCTCCGCGGACCTCAGGGATATAATCGGAGACTGCGGGAGCGAAAACGCGGAGGACGAACCCGCCGGCGGCCGCTGGAAACTACCCAGAGTGCTGAAGATGCTAAACCACACAGAGGACCTCGACAGCAAACCCAGAGCTCTGTGTCGGAAATCATCCATCAGCCGAATACGACTGCAGAGGAACCGATTCAAGACGCAGATCGTCCACAGCATGTCCTTCAGAGAGAACGAAGAGGGAGACGAGAGTCTGAAGAGCCCTGTGAAATCCAGACCGCTGTCAAACCTGTTCGGCTGATGCTAAAACTGCTATTTAAAGAGATTTGGTTTACCTCAGAAGTTCAATTCTGCCATCAGTCGCTGTGCTTCCAGTCAAATATGTGAATTTGATTATGCACATGTAACCCCGCCGGTCCTACTCCACCCAACCCGCTCCGAGCTGGTATCGAATCGGCGACCTTCCGCATAGTAATGTAATGTAATGTGTGTTTATATAGTGCATTTATTGTGTATGGCCATACACACAAAGCGCTTCACAATCATGAGGGGGGGGTCTCTCCACACCACCACCAGTGTGCAGCATCCACTTGGATGATGCGACGGCAGCCACAGGACAACGGCGCCAGTGCGCTCACCACACACCAGCTATTGGTGGAGTGGAGAGACAGTGATAGAGCCAATTCAGTGAAGGGGATGATTGGGAGGCCATGATCGTAAGGGCGGATAGAGGGACTTTGGCCAGGACACCGGGGTTACTCCCCTGCTCTTTCACGAGAAGTGCCATGGGGTTATTAATGACCACAGAGAGTCGGGACCTCGGTTTAACATCTCATCCGAAAGACAGCGCCCACTGACAGTGTAGTGTCCCCTTCACTATACTGGGGCATTAGGACTCACACAGACCACAGGTTGAGCGCCCCCTGCTGGCCTCACTAACACCACTGCCAACAGCAACCTAGTGTTCCCATGTGGTCTCCCATCCAGGTACTGACCAGGCTCAGCCCTGCTTAGCTTCAGTGAGTAACCGGTCTTGGGCTGCAGGGTGATCTGGCTGTGGCATAAGAGTGGGTTGCTCTAACAAGGAAGCTAAAGACCATGGCCTCTATAGCGTCTGTTACTAGAGCACTAGAGGTCAGAGGAGTAAGGTTTACCTGCACAGCACCCACTAGCTGACTCCGTTACACAAACACACACACACACACACGCACACACGTTTATATCTGTCACATCATCTGATCAGCACAAACTACAGCACTGAAGTGCACACACTGTACCGATGAAGTGCAGGCGCAGACTTTACTCACTCAATTTGGTTGCATCAGAGTTTATTAGAGAAGAACAAAGACATGAAATGCTTTTCTTTCTTGGATTTTTTTGTAAAAAATAATCAGCAAAATAATCTTATCACAAATCGAAAAACTAGATTATTGCTCACCCCATTGGCAGATTATTTTGCTTGATTTAAGGAAAAACTCGCTTCATTTTGGCATATTATTTCTTAAAACAAGACAATATGTGTTGCTTTTCTAGAAAATGCTTCTTGATTTAAGATATTGTAGATATTTGGACTAGAAACAAGACAAAAAATCTAAGTAAGAAAAGCATTTTTTGCAGTGTATAGAAATACACACTACATTACATCAGATGGAAACGCTGCTTTATTAGCTGATGCTTTATGCAATATTCCAGTTTTGTGCATGAATTAAATTCACATCTTTGGATGGAAGCACAGATATTTACTCATCCTCCACTTGTTTTAAACCTGTTTGAGTTTATTTCTTCTGTTGAACACAGAAGTTTCATGAACTCATTTCAAGAGGAGCGCGGTGATATGATCGATCGTGGCTGACCTCTCATCTACAATCATTAATAAACCAGTCAGATCATTCCAAACTCACTATAAATATCCCATCTAGCTTTACGCCCCATTCACACGGGGCGTCAGCGTCAACGCTTCCCATTCACTTTGAATGGGTGACATCAGACGTTGCCGAACTGCTTTGTGGATCCGTTGGCGCAGCTTCAGAGGTGTTGCCTGCTGCAGAAGTTGGGACTTGCTCAACTTTTCAAGCGCCGACAGAAGCGTCAGCCAATCAGATCGCTGTATGCAAATACACCAGATAGACAGTGGCATATTGCTGACTGACTTTCATTGGCTGACGCTGCTGTGACGATCGCTTCAGACATGCCTTCAGTCAAGCGTTGACGCTGAAGCCCCGTGTGAATGGGGCGTTGCACCCTTATATTTATTTTTTGAAGAATCCCTCCGTCCACTCCATCTCATTCTTTTCATCCCTTACCAGGGTGAGCTCTCGAGATCTACCTGATTTCAGACCCCCTTACATGCGCACTGACCTGGCGGGAGCACTGGGCTCAAGTATTTCCGTGCTCAGGGTTCTCTCCCGGGACAGCATGCCAAACCTGCTAATAGCATCCAGCAACATCTAAGTGTGAAGATAGTTTGAAGAATGCTGAACACCTGTAACCATTAACTTGTATATAATTAATGGAAGTCAATGGTTACCGGTTTTTCTTCAGAATCTGTTCTTTTGTGTTCAACAGAAGAACAAAACTCATAAAGGATTGAGTAGATAATGAGTAAATAAAATAGTTGGGGTGAACTGTGCATTCAAGTGTATTGCGCAGACCATGATGCATGAGTTTCACAGATGAACAGAGAGTTAAACTGAAGTGCATATTATAGTTTGAATTCAATGCAACACTTGTTAATACATTTCAGACATTTATAATGAGAGAAGTGTTCATTTATGAAAACAAAACTTCTTTCAAAACAGTCTTCTGAAAGACTGGATATTGTACAATTAAAGGCAAAATGACTCGACTCCTTTGAAATATGAATTATTTTAAAATGAATCATGCTGTTTCACAGAGCAAGGGGAGGTTTTCACAGTATCACTAGGGAAATGTACATTTAAAGTTAGAATTATTCGCGAATAATTCTGACTTAATTTTATAATAAATATTTCACAGGATATAATTTTGCCTTTAACTGTATATACACAGAAATGATGACAGTAAGATGAGAACTGCTGCTGCTTTGTTTACATAGTACTTTATATATATTTTAATGTTTAAATTAATAATAAAATTATTAAAATAAATACATTTGTAATTAAAATGAAAATTTTAAATAATGAAAAAAATTCTAAAGATTTAAAAACATGTAATGATCGTGTAAAAAGACCACTTTACAGTATCAAAAGTTAACTATGGTATATTAGTTAAAATTAACAATTAATTAAAAACCAAAACTAACAATTAATAAAATTTCTCCATATAAAAAAATCTCAGTTTCTCTATTAATCTTAATATAAATATAAGAATGTTTTATTTTATAATATTAGTCACAACATGAACAAAGATAAGGCAGTAACATTGACAAAGTTTAAGAAATGTAAAAAGATTAATTAATCGATTAACTATTGTTAACGAACATAAATTTATTTTAAAGTGTTACACAACTATGTTCAGTCGAACAAAATTATAGTTTCATATGGTTTATTTTTTAAAATGTGCAAATAAATTATGAATTTATTAATGAAATACATTTTTGATTATAATGAAGATTTTAAATAAAGAAATGAAAGCTTAAAATAAATAAAAAAATTGCATTTTATTAAAAGTCTAATTGTACAATAAAAATTATTTTAAATTCTTACAATTGTGTAAAAATCCACATATTATTTTTGATACATTTAAAATATAATTTTCCACATCGGGCACTTGTAGATGGAGATATATGCAGTAGCTTCTGCTTTTAAATGTTAGGATGAAGACGGATCAGCTGGAACACATTTCAATGCAATCACAATTGTTTTACTATGCACAATTATTTGATCAGATTATACAGACAGAACAAATGTAGATATAATAATCATATCGAGTATTTTTGACTTCATATTTCCCTGAATGCACTTTTTTTTGCTGTTTTGCTGTATTGTGAAGGTCTTTCAGACGCAGACATGAATGTGTTTTTTCCGACTGTTATCCTGTAAATGTGAACATGACCTCATGTGTTTACGATGCTTCATAAGCTGCTGTTCAGATGGTGGATGGTGTTTTTTTCCGTGAGCTGTTTTCTGCACTTTTAGCTGATTTAATGACTGAGATTTTCATGTGTTAGAGATTCTTATGATCACTAATTAATAGGGATGCACTGATGCTGAATTTTTTACATTTACGATAACCGATAACTTTAGATTTGGCCAATATCCAATATAACAATCTTTTTAAAAAATAGTTTTTCAATATTTTGTGAATGATTGCAAATGCATATAGACTGAAGATATAGCCGATAACGCTTCACATTTGAAGAATAACAGCCAATATATTGGCTTATAAGCATAATAAAATTTTCCAATATTGGCATTGCAAACACATAGAGTGAACCAATAAGTCTTTAAATTTGGAGAATGATAGCCGATATGTAGGTTAAAAACATACTCTTTTTCTGTAGGATTGCAAACTTGTGTGAACAATAACTCTTTAGATTTAGAGGCCAATATGTTAGTCAATAAACACATTTTTATAACTTTTCTGCATGAATGCAAACACAGAGTGAATCAATAAATCCATAGCTAATTTTGAGGCCAATAGCCGATATATTAGCTGATAAATATAATTTTTTCAAATTTGTCTGCATGATTGCAAACACAGAGTCAATCGATAGCTCTTTAGATTTGGAGGCTAACAGCCGATATATTGGCTGATAAACATACATTTTCTGCATGCGCAAAAACATAAAGTTAACTGGTAACCGATAACTCTTTCAATTTGAAGGCCAATTACCGATATATTGACTAATAATTTTACACTTTTCAAATTTTTCTGCATGATTACAAACACAGATAACCGATAATTCTTTTAATTTGGAAGCAGATAGCCGATATATTGGCTGATAAATCAGTTTTTGCATGATTGTAAAGACATAAAATGAACCAATAACACTTTACATTTGGAGACTGATAGCCGATATATACATTTTTCAATTTTTTCTGCGATTGCAAACATATAGTGAAACAATAATCGATAACTCTTTTAATTTGGAGGCTGATTACTGATATATTGACCAATAAATATACACTTTTCAAATTTTTCTGCATGATTGCAAACACAGATAACCGATAATTCTTAAAATTTGGAAGCAAATAGCCGATATATTGGCTGATAAATTTACATTTTTGTGGAATGTTTCTGCAAAATATCTAACACAGAGTGAATCGATAACTCTTAAGATTTGGTGTCTAATAGCCGATAAATTGGCTGGTAAACATACATTTTTCAACATTTTCTGCATGCGCAAACACATAAAGTAAAATGGTAACCGATAACTCATCAATTTGAAGGCCAATTACTGATATATTGACTAATAAATATACACTTTTCAAATTTTTCTGCATTTGGAAGCAGATAGTCGATATGTTGGCTGATAAATATCCATTTTTCTGTATGATTGCAAACATAAAGTGAACCGATAACTGTTTACATTTGGAGGCTGATAGCCGATACATTAACTGATAAATTTACATTTTTCAGATTTTTTCTACGATTGCAAAAACAGAGTGAAACAATAATCAACCACTCTTTCAGCTTGGAGGCCGATTACTGATATATTGGCCAATAAATTTACACTTTTCTCATTTTTCTGCATGATTGCAAACAAAGGTAACCGATAATTCTTTAAATTTGGAAGCAGATAGCCGATAAATTGGCTAAGAAATATCCATTTTTGTGGAATGTTTCTGCAAATTTTCTAACAGAGTGCATCGATAACTCTGAAGATTTGTAGGCAAATAGTTGATATATTGGCTGATAAATATACTTTTTTCTGCATGATTATATGTCTGCATGACATATAGAGTGAACCGATAACCGATAATTCTTTATATTTGGAGGCAGATAGCTGATATATTAGCAACAGAACCAGTAGAAGTAAACATAATTTGTTGACTTAAATATATCAGCCTAATTGTGTCATCAGACCGATACTGATAACATTAAAAATAGCAAATATTGTGCATCCCTATTAATTACTGTAGTAATCCCAAATTCCTCAATGTGCCTGAGAGAGAAATGTTCATTTTAGGCACCGGTAAATGAATAATAATAATACAAAACATTATACACAAATAGACAAAATTAATTTCTTCTTCAAATATTTTCCAAATGATGTTGAACAGATTCAGGAATTGTTCACTGTGTTTCCTGTAATATTTGTTCTTCTGGAGAAAGTCTTAATTATTTTATTTGGGCTAGAATAAAAGCAGTTTTTAGTTGTTTTAAAACCATTTTAGCAAAAATAAAACTGCAATATTAGTGTTGGATTGTCTCCAGAACAAACCACTGTTATACAATGACTTGCTTAATTACCCTAACTTTACCCTGATTACCCTAGTGAAGCCTTTACATGTCACTGTAAGCTGAACACTAGTGTCTTGAAGAACATCTAGTCTAATATTATGTGCTGTCATCATGACGAAGATAAAGTTAATCAGTTACTATAAATGATGAACTGTTATGATTAAAAATGTGTTGATGAAAATTTGTAGAAATATTTGAAATTAAAATGTGTCATCATCTGTAATGAAAGCGATGTATATTGACAGACTATTAAACCCAGATCTGTGTTTACATTCCCTGAAGATGATCTGAAGTGTGTTTGCTGTTGTTCCGCAGTTACTATGGTGTCTGTTAGTGGTTGCTAGGTGATGTCCTGTTGGCTTTGATGTCCTGTTGTCTTTGATGTGTGGAGTTTTGACTGTTCACTGATGCGGCTCTTAAATATCAGCAGAGCTTCACCAGCTGCTGCCGCCGATACATTATTGATGGACATTTAGGAGATGCAGTCAACTTCTCAAACACACACACACACACACACACACACACACTCACACACACAAACACAGAGAGACACAAACACAGAGACACAAACATGCATATTGCACACACACACACACACAGAAAAAATGCACACTACACACACATTGACACACAAACACACTACACATGCACGCTTAAAAAGACACACACACACTACACACACAGAAATACTATACACACATGCACACACTCATGAATACACTCTCAGACCCACACAGACACAGAGAGACACAAATATGCATATTGCACACACACACACAGACAAAATGCACACTACAGACACATTGACACACAAACACACTACACATGCACGCTTACAGAGACACACACACACAAACTACACACACAGAAAAACTATACACACCAATACAAACACATGCACGCACTCACGAATACACTCACTCTCTCTCTCACACACACACACACACACTTGACTCAGTAAGTGTGTAATTGTATAATTTTCACACACACACACATACACAGTGGCTTAATGGTTAGCACTGTGGCCTCACTGCAAGAAGTTCGCTGGTTTGAGTCTCGGCTGGGTCAGTTGGCGTTCCTGTGTAGAGTTTGCATGTTCTCCCCGTGTTGGCGTGGGTTTCCTCCGGGTGCTCCGGTTTCCCCCACAGTCCAAACACATGCGCTATAGGGGAATTGATCAACTAAACTGGCCGTAGTGTTTGAGTGTGTGTGAATGGGTGTTTCCCAGTACTGGGTTGCAGCTGAAAGAGCATCCGCTGTGTAAAACATATGCTGGAATAGTTGGTGGTTCATTCCGCCGTGGCGACCTCTGATTAATAAGGGACTAAGCTGAAGAAAAACAAACTGAACTGTGACAGCAAATAAATACAGCGCTTTCAGCACTGAGAGGTGTTTTTGCATGAGCTCATGATATTCAGCAGCAGACCCGTGATAATCATAATCATATCCTTCACTTAATGTGCTTCCCAGATGACTTTATTGCACTGTAAGAGATGAATCTGGCTGGCTGATGATACTGGAGCAGGATTTGCACTGTCAAATATGAATAAATAAGTGAATAAACACTGTCAGATTGAACATGTTTGTGATCCTGAACACAGGAGATTATAAGACTATGACAAATGCAATAATGTAAATATGAGACGTGCAGTAATATTCTGTGCTGTATAGTGATGCTCATTTGTTGTGTTTGACTGGAAGCCTGAATCAGATCACCTCATTTACATCACTAAAAGCATGTGTTGGGTATAAATATGAGCTCTTTGACTCTGTATTGACTTTGTGTTTGTGAGGGTTGTGTGTTTTCTGTGTGCAGGTTTCTCCATCAGTGAGAGGTTTATTATGATCTGCAGCTCTTTGTGTTTGTGGTTTAGAGATTTACTGGAGATTATCATTGTTTCCAGAGCTGGGCAAAGTTCAGGAAGTTTGAGAATGTTTTATTTCTACATCATCAGACCTCATAAAGCTAAATGTGTGTAAAGAAGTTTCTGGGTTTTAAATGTTCATCAGCTTAATTTAATTTTAAAATTAAATTAGTTAATTAATTAAAATTATTTATTTTTATTTTAAAATTACTTTTAATTTAGTTTATTATTTTATTAATTTTTTTTTATTTTAGTGATACATTTAATTTAATTACATTTTTATATTTAATTCATTAATTTTCTTTCAGCTTAGTCCCTTTACTTATTAAGGATTGCCACAGTGGAATGAACCTCCAACTATTCCAGCATAAGTTTTAGTACAAGGAAGTACAGGGAAACACCCATACACACTCATTCACACACACACACACACACACACACACACACACACACACACACACACACACACACACACACACACACACACACACACACACACACACTCATGAACTACGACTAATTTAGTTAATCAATTCCCCACGCGGAAACCCACGCCAACACGAGGAGAACATGCAAACTTTTAGGGTTTAGTCCCTTTAATTATCAGGGGTCGCCACAGCGGAAGGAACCAACAACTTATCCAGCATATGTTTTACGCAGCGTGTGCCCTTCCAGCCACAACCCATCACTGGGAAACACCCATAAACACTTATTCACACACACACTCATACACTACAGACAGTTTAGTTGATCAGTTCCCCTATAGCGCATGTGTTTGGACTGTGGGGGAAACCGGAGCACCCGGTGGAAACACACACCAACACGGGGAGAACAAACTCCACTAATTTAAATTAAATTAAATTAAATTAAATTAAATTAAATTAAATTAAATTAAATTAAATTAAATTAAATTAAATTAAATTAAATTAAATTAAAATAATTTAATTTAATTTAATTTACTTAATTTATTAATTTATTTATTTTATTTTATTTTATTTTATTTTATTTTTTTATTTTATTTGATTGTTTAATTTGATTTAATTTATTTAATATTATATGTTATTTTATGTTATTTTGTAATTATTTTAAATGTAATTTAATTGATTATAAATTAAATAAATTTAATTAATGTGTTTAATTTAATAATTTTTAATGTTATTTTATGTTATGTTTTTAATTTAATTTAATTAGTTCAAAAATTTATTTTATTGTTATTTAATTTTATTTGTTTGTTTTATTTTATTACTTTTTTATAATTTAATTTAATTTAATGTTTCCCAGTGTTGGGTTGTACTGTGTAAAACATATGCTGAAATAGTTGATTAATAAAGGGACTAAGCAGAGAAGAAAATGAATGAATGAATTTGATTTATAAAACAAAATAAAGCAAAACTTCTGAGAGTAGCATCACTGATTTCGTTTTATGTGATGGATCATTAATTTGAATGTCTGTTGTTTTCCACACAATTGAACTTCTATTTTTTATTTTATTTATTTAGTGACCCGAGAAGAGTTTTCCCAGACAATAATTAACCTATTATAAATTATTTAAAATTAAAAACAATTTTTACTCCATTTTTATTATTTAAAAAAATAAATGTTTTAATTGGGGGCATCACGGTGGCGCAATGGTTAGCACTCTCGCCTCACAGCAAGAAGGTCACTGGTTCAAGTCTTGCCTGGGTCAGTTGGTGTTTCTTTGTGGAGTTAGCATGTTCTCCTCGTGTTGGCGTGGGTTTCCTCCGGGTGCTCCGGTTTCCCCCACAGTCCAAACACATGCGCTATAGGGGAACTGATCAACTACACTGGCCGTAGTTTATGAGTGTGTGTGTGTGTGTGTGAGAATGAGTGTGTATGGGTGTTTCCCAGTGATGGGTTGCACCTGAAAGGGCATCCACTGCGTAAAACATATGCTGGATAAGTTGCCAGTTCATTCCACTGTGGCGACACCTGATAAATAAAGAGACTGAGCCAAAAAGAAAATGAATGAATGAATGTTTCATTTAAAAGTATGTGTTTGGGATTTTGGCATCGTGGCCTGAGAGTATCTTTATCATCTGCGCATAGATTTATGAAATGTCATTTTTATGTCACTGATCCTCCATTATAAAGAGGTGTAAAGAGGCTCAGGGAACTATTTGTTTAATTCCGACTTTTTTTTTTTTTTTACTTTTAATATATAATTTTATTTATTTTAATTATTTTGTTTATTGACGTCTGAGGGCTTTTACCCAACATTAATAAATATGTTTCATCTATTAACTCAAATTCAGACTAAGATCTTTTTTGTACTCAATTTCGTTCATAAAAACAGACATTAAATCAGGGGTCACCAACCCTGTTCCTGGAGAGCTGCCTACCTTCCTGCAGAATTCAGTCCCAACCCCGATCAAACACACACCTGAACCAATTAATAGTACCTAAAGCAGCACTTGATGATTACAAACAGGTGTGTTTGGTCAGGGTTGCAACTGAAATGTTCAGGAAGGCAGCTCTCCAGGAACAGGGTCGGTGACCCCTGCATTAAATAATAAATATTCACACAAATATAATCATATTTATTTTAATTTGCTACCATTTTATTTTATTTACACTTATTTTATGTATTTATTATTTTAGAAACTCTGTGAGTCTGATAACTTTATATCAATTATTTATTTATTTATTTATTTTTATTCACGATTGAAAGAACGGAGTGAAATGATGCTCCAGTTCCAGTGGCGGCAGCAGAACTCCTGCATAGCCATTCAGGTCGCAGTGACGTATGCGGAAGTGGTGCGCACCATGTCCGTTTGTTTCGGTTGAGCGGAGCGCCGTTACATCGCTTTAGACAGGTTAGTGATGGTTTATTTAATACTATAATTGATTAAAACAGCGGTAAAGAATATGTTGAACTAGTTAACCAGAGATAACCCGAGCGGTGTCGCTTTTACCCGCGTTAATGACGCTTTACACGAGTAAAGGAGTCGAGTTTACTTCCACAGCTGTAAACAACAGAGAAAATCCACACAGAAGAACTGAACTCAGTCATCTTTAATTCAAATAAAGCAGCATTCTCCCACTGTATTTATGTGCACAAATTAATATAACTACTTATTAACATGCAGATCAGTGTTGTTTGATGAGCGTTAATGCCATATTAAAGTATGTATCCGCATGTTTAATTCTTATAATAGTCATTTTAAGTCGTCCTTTAATTAAGGATTATCTTTATTGGGCGAGTTATTGGTAGTTTTCTGTTTATTTACGCCAGAGATGCCCAAACTAGGGCCCATGATAACCTTTGATTTGGCCCACCATCCTATCTGAGAACAGAGGGAGATGATGGGAATGTTGGGGCCAATGCCTTCAGCCGAGCCGTCATCTCTAATTTTAACGTAACCGTTTGTTTGTTTGTTTAAATGTTGAGAAACAAAAAGCAAATAAAATGTTTCATTAAAAATGTAAGGATCCTTTCGTTCATTTTGCTTCGGCTTAGTCCTTTTGTTCATCAGGGATCGCCCGAGCAGAAGGAACCGCCAACTATTCCAGCATCCATCACACACAATCTTACATTACGGACAGTTTAGTTGATCAATTCCCCCATTATTATTATTATTATTATTATTATCATTTCCTTTATTTAGCCAGGAGATCACATGGTGACATGATTGATTTATTTTTGTAATGGCTGATTGTGATGTTATTGTGTTTTCCCTGGTCTTGCAGTGCTGCCTGTAGCGTGTGCCAGCCGTAATGGCGTCTGTAGTGAGCGACGCAGCAGAGGCTCTGGATCTGTGTCCACAGCATCATCTGTACCTAAAGCCCATCTCCAGACTGACCATCAGCGTGGCTCTGCCGCACCTCAAGCTGCCCGGCAAGTCCATCTCCAACTGGGAGGTGATGGAGCGTCTGAAGGCCATGGTGCAGCCGGAGCAGTTCTCTGCCCTGCGCATCTCCAAGAGCACCATGGACTTCATCCGCTTCGAGGGAGAGGTGGAGACCCGCAGTGCTGTCAAACGCATCCTCAGCCGGCTCGAGGGAAAGAGCATCAAGCTCAGCGGATTCACCGACACGCTCAAGGTGACAGCTAAACCTAGTTTGCTAAACCTGCATTTAGTTATACATGAAGGTAACGCTGTAATTATTTTGTTGAGGTCATGCTCTGGTTATGTCCAGGTTATGTTAAGGTATTTTTCTGGTTATTTGTTGGTCATGTTCATTTTTTGTTGAGGTTGAGCTCTGGTTATTTTAAGGTTTTGTTCTGATTATGCTCAGGTTATGAATTGGTTATGTTGAGGTTGTATTCTGGTTTTGTTCAGGTCATGTTTGGTTATATTCAGGTTATGTTCTGACTATGTTGAGGTTATGTTTTTGTTTATGTTCAGTTTTTTGTTGAGGTAATGTTCAGATTATGCTCTAGTTATGTTCAGGTTATGTTTTAGTTCTGTTCGGGTTATGCTCTAATTATATTCAGGTTATGTTTTAGTTCTATTCAGGTTATTCTCTAGTTATGTTCAGGTTATGTTTTAGTTCTGTTCTCTGTTCAGGTTATTCTCTTGTTATATTCAGGTTATGCTCTAGTTATGTTCAGATTATGTTTTAGTTCTGTTCAGGTTATGCTCTAGTTATGTTCAGGTTATTCTCTTGTTATATTCAGGTTATGCTCTAGTTATGTTCAGGTTATGTTTTAGTTCTGTTCAGGTTATGCTCTAGTTATGTTCAGGTTATTCTCTTGTTATGTTCAGGTTATGCTCTGGTTATGTTCAGGTTATGTTTTAGTTTTGTTCAGGTTATGCTCTAGTTATGTTCAGGTTATTCTCTTGTTATATTCAGGTTATGTTTTAGTTCTGTTCAGAGGGGTATTCCAGAAAGATAGGTTAACTTACCATCTGCTAAAACCTAAACTCTCGGTTAATTTACCCAAAACCTGCTTACCGCGAGTATGTTGGTTCCAAAACAGGTGACAAGAGTTAGTTAAATTAACCTCCTGAAGATAACCGCGGGTTAATGCGCGTGCACGGCACACACCTGAAGGCATTTTCAGTAGATCGCCGAATTCACGAGTCACCATAGAAAGTCACGGTGAGAAAAAAAGGGCAACGCACTTTACAGAGGCAGAGCTGGAGGTTTTAATCACAGAGATTACACATCTGCTTCAAAGAAGGAAAGAAATATAGAATAAGAAATAGATAAGAAAATAAAAATAAATAATAAGAAAATTTATTAGTTCATTAAATTACACATGCCACCCTCCATTTTATTGTAATGATAAATTAAACTACTCTTTAACATCCTTTTTGAGTATGTTGTGTAACCATTCATGCATTTATTTTTCAACATTCGCGGACTTTCAGAGGCTCCGGAATCAGTGCGATTACATCATCAAAATTTGACAACGCTGATTTGACAAAGAAACGCTCGTCACTGTGTCTCCGGACAAATCAGACATGATACATTGATGCAATGTCCCTCCTCCATGCCCAGATTGGTTCAAACTCGCTATATCACAACCAATAAGCATAGGTTTCGCTTTTGTTTGTGGACCAACATGAGCTTTTTGAACAACACTGAATGAGAGAAAGGCATACATTTATGCGCGGCTAAATAAAACGCAAAAAAAAAAGTTTTGCATGAAATAATTCTCATACTAAGTACTTTTGCATGCACAGCAGCACAGAAACATGACAAAACAGTGACACAGCAAAGACGAACTGCTGCTCTTGCTGTTTTCAAAAGACGCAAATGAAGGTGCAGCTGCTTGTCTGCATTGCAGACAACCATATCCAAATCCATATCCACAGACAACCATATCCATGCTGGCACATAAAACCTAAGGATGTTCCATATTGAATCTAGTTTCATTATGTAACTATTTAAAGTATATAAATATAGATAAATATAGTTTATTTGGACTTTATTTGGACTTTGACACATTATTTATTATTTTCTTTTTTTTTATTTGTTCATTGTAAGTGGTGTTGTTTATAGTAACTGAAAATATATTATTTGGAAAAAGTCAAATTTGCTTCACTGTTGTATTATTTTGTAACATTTGTAACATACCGTATACCGCGAAACCGTCAAACCGTGGTATTGTTTTAGACGATTATCATACCGTAAAAAATTCATACCGTTACAACCCTAATGGTGACTCGTGAATTCGGCGATCTACTGAAAATGCCTTCAGGTGTGTGCCGTGCACGCGCATTAACCCGCGGTTATCTTCAGGAGGTTAATTTAACTAACTCTTGTCACCTGTTTTGGAACCAACATACTCGCGGTAAGCAGGTTTTGGGTAAATTAACCGAGAGTTTAGGTTTTAGCAGATGGTAAGTTAACCCAGCTTTCTGGAATACCCCCCAGGTTATTCTTTCTTTATGTTGAGGTTATGCTTTGGTTTTGTTCAGATTATGTTCAGCATATGCATTAATTATATTCAAGTTAGGGTTAGGGTTAGAGGTTATGCTCTGGCTATGTTGAAGTTATGCTGTTGTTATGTTCAGCAAATGCATTGATTATGTTCAGGTTGTGCTCTGGTTATGTTGAGGTTATGTTCAGGTTATATTTTGAATATGCTCCTGTTATGTTCAGGTTTTGCTCTGGTTACACTTGGGTTTTTTTGAGGTTGTGTTTGGGTTATTCTCTGGTTATGGGCTGGGCACGATGGCCTTTAAAAAAAAAAAACGGACCGTTAAATGAGCCGGATTAGCCATTAGCCTGTTAAAATTCAGTTTAGTTTGCAGCAATAATGGAATTTAAGGAAACAAGCAGTTTTAACCCATAACTGAGTGGTGTCTGAAGAAGATCCAGAGTCAAGGATTCAGTTAGGGGAGATGGGAGGGGGGACAAGCGTGCTTTGGCCCGGTTCGAGGCAACTGTACATAGTGCGAGAACGTCCCTAAAGAAAGTTTACTGAAGATAGTTTGCAGTTACATCAGCAGAAACAATCTTCAACACTGCTGTAACGATACACGATATGAAATCGAAATCGCGACACTCAGATCTACGATCCTTAGTCGCGGTGTGATAAGGGAGAATCGCGACACACCCCGTGACTACCTTTCCAATAACGTCACGCGTGCCTGCAAAAGTTGAGCTAGTTGAAGAAGAACGTGAGGAAACACTTTTTTTCGCTCGACATTACGAGCACTGCTCCGTTAAAGCCCTCACAATAAGCGTTTAGCCGGGAGAGCTGGCACGAAGCTCTTAGTAAGGGACCGTCTGAATGTGTCAGGATTATCAAAAACGAAACCAACTTAACCCCGCTTGACAACAGACAACGGCAGAAACATTTCCAGTGCTGTCAAAGCATTGTTGTTAATGTGGCTGCGCAGAGAGGGATGGGCGTTCACCAGATGCCCCGACTTCTCTGCAGAGGAAACTTTTCTGTAACCGTGCTGTGCGCTTTCTGTTGAACCCTTTGGGAGTTAACGTTACGTGCTGACTGACAGGTGCGCGATGCGTGAGGCCAGGAAACAGGACGAAGCTTTCAGTTAAGATGAACACAGTTTCTATAGTTATACTTTATTTATAGATAAAGGTATATGACTCTGTATATAATCACTCTATCTTGCTGGAGTTTGTAGCCGTTTCGCTTTACTTCAGGACGCATTAATGCCGCTCTGAAGGTCTCATCGCTGTTTTAAGTTATCCAGAGCTGTATGAATGTACAAATCTTGAATATCACAATAGTATTAAATATTACAATTGTAACAACACAGGCAGCAACACTTATGCACAATCGATACCCAGCTGATTCAGTCGTTTCATAAGAGGACCGTGCCTCTTCTTTTTTCCTTGTCAACATAATTCAGTGAGATGAGCCTTGTTTTCGGTTTATAAAGCATGTATGCACATTAATGCAATAGCATATTTAAACGACAAAACTGTTTACAAAAAGTCAACATATGCGCGCGGCCGCGCGTTGTTGTTGTTGTCTTTTCATCATGCAGCGCGCGCACCTGAACAGCGAGGGAGAGAGAGGAAACCATCAGGACATAAACTTTAAAATAATGATTTCTATTAAAAATGTAAAAGGTTTTGTGATTATAATAATAACAGCGGGGCATTAAATAAATGCATATTTTCCGTGGAGCGAGCGATTTGAGGAAGTCTGCGATTTTTTTTTTTTTTTTTTTTTTTTTTTAAATTATTTTTTTTTATTTATTATTTATTTTTTTCACAGAAGAAAAAACATGATTAGAAAAAACAGCCTATGCCGGTTGTTAAAAAGAATCAGTCAGTATTTTCGTTTTGTAATATAAATTAATTATTTATATGAAAATAATTTAGGGCAGTCCTATTTATTTTATTTAGATTATTCTGCTCTTCTGTGCTAAACACTGCAGGTGCGTGAAGATGCTCTGTTGTTCTGTTCTGTTATTAATATGCTAACATTTAAAAATAAATCAGTAGCATTAAATGCAATATTTATTGTGTCAGACACAAAATAGACGCGTCAATTTGTTTAATATAAAATTAATAGTAATCTGACCAGTTAACCGTTAATAACCGATTAATGCGCGGCGGTTGTCCGTTAGCAAAATTAACCGAAATGAGCATCCCTAGTAGCTATTTAATTTACTTTTTCTATGTAAGAGAACTTGATTGAAAAAGAATTTTCAACATGCCTGAACCATCTACACAATGGAGTTTAGTTTTGTTTGGTTTTTTAACAGTATTTTGTTACAAAGAAAACAAAAGTGATATAGCTTTGGCTATTTATTTATTTAATATATGGCTATTTATATTGTTAATAATTTGCATAGTTAATATTGTTCTTTAATGTTTAGTTTATAAAGATTTTTCAAATGTTATTTAATAAAAATAGTTTTAAAAATCTTTTTTTCCCACCCCACACGAAAAAAAAAATCTTGATACGAACCAAATCGTGGGTCAAAAATTGTGATACGAACCGAATCATGGGTTTGGTGTATTCTTACAGCCCTACTCCCATGTATATCTCAAATTAACAAATTACAAATAACTATACTCTTAACATATGTCACCAACTGCGTCACACATGCAGGTGTTTAACCAGATTTTTTTAAACCTTTTAACCTGGTTAAAACACAGATAGACTTAGAAAATTTCCACATGAGTGTGTGTGTGTGTGCGTACAATTCTGAACATTATCTCCAATGATTACTTGGGCGTCAAGCTTATAAAAGTCAGACATAACAGGAGGATATTTCTGTGGTCAGGATTATCAGAAGTGAAATTCAGCTCATCATCATGTCTCCACCAAGAGCACACATACACAAAGATGACTTATCTACTTCAAGGATGTTTTGCTCTCTTGCAGGCATCGTATCAGAATGGTACAATAAACACTTTCCACTGGCAGATAGCTGAAAGATTACAAAATAATCTTAAAATAATGTATTCTTTAACTCTCAGTAATGTTGACATCTAGTGACAGCTGTTCAAGTAGCATCAAACGTCCAGTTCCACATGAGAGGTCTCCTTGACCTCATCGAAGGGCCTGAAGATCCTGAGGAAACAAAAAACATGGCATACAGAAAAAGCAAAGACACGCATATTATTTCCAGTTTTACTTTGAAAAGGGATGACACCTAGGTCATAATATAGTGTAATCCTTTAAACTTTCAACATTATTAATAATAATAAAGACATGAGAAAGGATATGTGTTACTAAGATTGGCCTAATGGTTCAGTATACATGAAGGTAACACTGAGATTTTGTTGAAGTTATGTTCAGATTACGCTATGGTTATGTTCAGGACATGTTTGGTTATGTTCAGGTTATGGTCTGGTTATGCTCAGGTTATGTTCAGGTTATGGTCTGGTTATATTCTGGTTATGTTCAGGTTATGCTCTGGTTGTGCTCTGGTTATGTTTAGGTTATGCTATGGTTGTGCTCTGGTTATGTTCAGGTTATGCTCTGGTTATATTCTGGTTATGTTTAGGTTATGCTATGGTTATATTCTGGTTATGTTTAGGTTATGCTATGGTTGTGCTCTGGTTATGTTCAGGTTATGCTCTGCTTATGCTCTGGGGGCTGTTCCAGAAAGCAGGTTATGTGACATACACGGGTAAGTTTGAGATTAAGTAGGTGGATAACCTCAACTTTGGTTCCAAAATCGGAGGTAACTTCTGGGTATGTTAAGTAGCCATAGCAACTTACTCTCTGAAGATGAGCTGCTCCGGAGCAGGTTATGTTCAGAGAGTAAGTTGCTATGTTTTAGAGTTTGTCTGTTTCAGAGAGTTTACTGAGCATTGCATGCTCTTTTGATGAGAATATTTATGGATGTGGACACACAAATACAAGTTTTTTCGTTGTAAGAGGATTATAAGTGCATAGTTTTATTCATAACCAAATTCATAATGTTAATGTATTTAACAAACCTTTTTGAAATCAAATGTGACAAACCGCGGGTCTGGGCTTACCATAAAAAACATTCAGTGCAGCTCTTTGTATTCGCGTCAGGGCATTTTAGGCAACTGTACAATGTGGCAGTAGAACCACCTGTACAGTATGCCTGGCACTGAACTGTTTACACTTTTGTACAGTTCCTTGGTCATAGATTACTGCGTATCATTACACAGATGATTCAGAGTACGGGAATAGCGTAGTGGACAGTGCATCCATAAAGAACAACGGAGCGCACAACGGAGCGAGTTCGAATCTCACTTACAGATCTTGTGTTTTTTCTCTCCTTCTGCACCCTCACATTTTTCTGTATAATATTATAAGTGGCAGCTTTGTCTTTTGTAGGAAAATATATCTATAATTTAAGATGTAGGACGTCGTTCTTATATATACATTCACGCACACACACCTACATTTTTTAATATAATATTTTTTTCAGGGTTTCTAAATGCTATTGTGTGCATTAATTGCAGCCGATTTTAAAGCTCCATCAGTCACTAAAGGACACTGATAATATAACATTTGTCCAAAGTATAAGTGTGCAGGTACAACTTAATTTTCTATCCTTAATCTTTTGGTGTTTCAACTATTAAACTCATTACTGCTTCCACTTACCAGCTCATCACACACCCCACCTCATCACTATGTTGAGGCTAAATGGCTGATTTTCAGGAAGTAATGATTCAAGTGTATAACACAAATATAGTAAAAAATATATAAAGCAAATGTTGCTTAACACAATGTTTATTTTTATTATGTTTGTATTATAAAATAGAATCATTACTGGGCACTACATTGTTTCTTGCTGGAGGACAAAAGATACCCTTTTCTGCCTTATACGATGACACGTACCTGCAGCCTGACCCAGAGGAAATCTCAGTGACCCGAGCAGACAAAAGAAATGGAAGAGTGCTAAAAATATATAATTAGTCAAAAAGCTATTTTTAATCAAATAGTTTGGTCTGTTCATTTCTTCATTTCCTGAAATAAAATGAATGATTTTGTACACTGCTTTATACACACACCTTTCAACGTGTAACATATTTTTCATAGATATTTCTCACCTGATGCTCATGTGACTTTATCTTTGAAGATGGACCTTATACAGCTACTTTAGAATTTAAATATGTAGATAAAAGATTTTGTGATCCAAGAGTAATATTCAAATATGGAAAAGTGCAAAAAATTGCTTGTTAGTTGAGGCAGAAGGAACTTCGTCTGCATGCAAAATAAAAAGAACCTAAAGCTATCTGACAACAATCACTTACAACAGTGACAGAGTGTGTGGTGTAAGTCAAAAACTCAACCACTGATGAGCCTTTATTATAGGACACAGCAGTTAGACAGGCCTCTTTCTATTACCTGCATGTCAGAAAGAATATTCTAGAGTGTTAAATAAAGAGCTCCAGTAATTAAATATTACCTTTTATGATAATGTTTCTGTGTTTAATGACTTTGGACAGAGTTCTAGCTCCAGAAAGATTACAATTTCTATAAGCCTTATTAGTCAATACACATATTGTGGCCTTAAGAAATGAATGGCAAGAAAAATAAATGCATGAATGGCTACACAACATACTCAAAAAGGATGTTAAAGAGTAGTTTAATTTATCATTACAATAAAATGGAGGGTGGCATGTGTAATTTAATGAACAAACAAACTTTCTTATTATTTATTTTTTATTTTCTTATCTATTTCTTATTCTATATTTCTTTCCTTCGTTTAAGCAGATGTGTAATCTCTGTGTTTAAAACCTCCAGCTTCGCCTCTGTAAAGTGCGTTGCCCTTTTTTTCTCACCGTGACTTTCTATGGTGACTCGTGAATTCGGCGATCTACTGAAAATGCCTTCAGGTGTGTGCCGTGCACGCGCATTAACCCGCGGTTATCTTCAGGAGGTTGATTTAACTAACTCTTGTCACCTGTTTTGGAACCAACATACTCGCGGTAAGCAGGTTTTGGGTAAATCAACCGAGAGTTTAGGTTTTAGCAGATGGTAAGTTAACCCAGCTTTCTGGAATACCCCCCTGGTTATGTTCAGATTAGGCTCTGGTTATGTTCAGGTTATGTTCTGGTTATGCTCTGGTTATGTTCAGGTTTTGCTCTGGTTATGATCAGGTTTTGTTAAGGTTATGTGCTCTGGTTATGTTCAGATTAGGCTCTGGTTATGCTCTTGAAACGTTCAGATTATGCTCTGGTTATGCTTTGCTTATGTTCAGGTTATGCTCTGGTTATGTTCAGGTTATTCTTTGGTTATGTTTAAGTTATGTACAGGTTATGCTCTGGTTATGTTTAAGTTATGTACAGGTTATGCTCTGGTTATGTTTAAGTTATGTACAGGTTATGCTCTGGTTATGTTTAAGTTATGTACAGGTTATGCTCTGGTTATGTTCAGGTAATGCTCTGGTTATGCTCTGGTTATGTTCAAGTTATGTGCAGGTTATGCTTTGGATATGTTCAAGTAATGCTCTGGTTATGTTCAGGTTATGCTCTGGTTTTGTTCAGCTTATGCGCTGGTTATGCTCTGGTTATGTTCAAGTTATGTGCAGGTTATGCTTTGGATATGTTCAAGTAATGCTCTGGTTATGTACAGGTTATGCTCTGGTTATGTTCAGGTTATGCTCTGGTTATGTACAGCTTATGTTTTGGTTATGCGCTGGTTATTTTGTAGAGGTTATGGCTTATTCCATGATTAGTGATGAACTGCAGCGCTTGCACATGAACAGCCAATCACTCGACACATGAGTGCTGCAGACTAAATAAATAAATTCTACATTTGCTAAACTTCTGCCCTGCTTCTCAGGTGCGGACGGCAGAGAATAAAGTGGACTTCCCAACACGCCACGACTGGGACTCATTCTTCCGGGACGCGAAGGACATGAATGAGACGGTGCCGGGCGAGCGTCCGGATACGGTGCGTCTGGAGGGTTTGCCCTGTAAATGGTTTGCGCAGAAGGATGGATCACCGGACAGGCCATCAGAGGCCGTGCTGAAAACAGTGTTTGAGAAATTCGGACAGATCCGGAACGTGGACATCCCCATGCTGGACCCGTACCGAGAGGACATGAGTGGGAACCACTTCAGCACCTTCTCCTTCGGCGGACACCTGAACTTCGAGGCGTTCGTGCAGTACGTGGACCACACCGGCTTCCTGAAGGCCATGGAGGCGCTGCGGGGCATGAAGCTGCTGTTCAGGGGGGATGATGGGAAGGCGGTGGCCTGCAGCATAAAGGTCAGACACACTGCTCTGCTACATTCCTCATAGGCTTGCGCGATTAAACGCTTTTAATCTGAAATCTTGATTTGAAAAATGGTGATTATATCAGTAAGAGATAATAGCCAGTCATTACCCTAAATTCCCCTAAAAGCCTGTGCCGTCACTTATCCATCAATGTAGAACAGTGATGTCAAATATTAGCATTACTGACCTCCAGGCAAACTCCCGATCATAGATATGTGTATACATGTGTGTATATCTATGGCTCCGGATAGCCAGTCCACCGCTGCACCTTGGTCCTACATTCTTTTCAAGGGAGCGCTACCCTGTACCAGTATGGCAGCTATATTGAAGCATTCTTTTCAATAGACAGCAATAGCATAGGCAACATCTAAAGTAAATATCTATGCATGAGAACTAGTAAACAATCGCATTTCCATGTACTGAACTCTTATTATTCAGCTATGCATAGGTATATCAGGATTTTCATTATATTGCAGCTTTAATTAAGTGGTTCGTCAGTGGAGTGCAGCGGCTTGAGTTAATGAGTGTTTAATAAATGAGAGTCTCTGCTGTATCATCATGACTTCAGGATTATTGAGCAGAGGATTAGAGTCTCTGATCTCCATCAGTCTGGACTGCTGGGCTGAATCTCTATTAGACTGTACGTCAATTAGAAGTATTCATTATTAGCATGGCCTGCTTTAGAAATATCGTTCTCTGATGTACAGAAATTAATATTTTTAATGAGGTTTCACCTGGAAAAGTATTAGAATTTTGATCAAATATTACAAGATTTCATACTCTTGTAACTGTTATGATCAGAATATTATAATATTTTAAATTAATTCAGAATTTTCTGTGCATAAATGTATGTTCAGTATATGTTAAATAATACAGTGTATTTAAAACCCAACAATAATTATAATTCATAACAATAATAATATGAAAGGGATTTTAATCAGACAATTATTGGACTGATAAACTATTCATTCTTCTGCAGTAAGCATGAAGCTGTAGGTTAGTTATTGTAGCGTTTATTTCTTCTTTAAGGTGACGTTTGACACGACAAAACACCTGAGCGAATCATCCCTGAAGAAGCGACAGCAGGAGCGGCAGAAGCTACAGGAGCTGGAGAAACAACGAGAAGAGCAGAAACGCAGAGAGAAGGAGGACGAAGAGCGACGCAAAGAGGAGGAGAGGTGCCACAAACAAAAATAACAGTCATTATTATTATTAAAGAGCCCCTATTATACATGAAATAGGGTCATATTTTGGTTGTAAGGGTCTCCAACAGCAGTCTAATATTCATGCAAGGTCAAAAATCACTTTCATGGTCTTATAATCTGCATTTACTTTTACCTAATTATCCCAGCGACTCCCATATGAACTGTTCAGTGATGTTCAGTTTTTTCCCAAACCCCTCCTAGGCGCGAAACTAATCTAAGCTTGCAGAATTCCGCAAATTTCCACAGATTTTTAGCCCATTATTAATTCCGTTTATTTAGTTGTGTAAATGTGTGTAAATCTATATTTATTCATTTAGTTTTTAAATTAATTACAGTAATATTATTAACTAATATGGAAAACATTCATCTGATTTATGTACAATGCAGTTTGTACTGTCATATTTTCTGTCTTTTAGTAGCGAAATTATATGAGAGACTTGCTTTGGTTACCAATTTAAAAAATTCTAATAGGATTTGCATTTGAAACATTAAATAAAAGTTCAAAATATATTACTATTTTTTTTATTTCATATATTAAGCTTTAAGTTATGATGCTCCCAAAATAATTCCGCAGAAATCCGCAGATTTTTACCAAAATTCTCCGCAAAAAATGGCAAAACGCAGATTCCGTCTGGTAGAGATGCGCGGATGGGCTATTATTTCATCCGCAACCGCATGACAAAATTCATCATCCGTCCGCCATCCATCCGCAGTAACATTTTTGACCAATTTTTAAAACTGCACCCGCCCGCCATCTGCTGATTGGGCTCTTTATTTGAATGGCTTATTCCTTTTTATTATTAAATGAATGTTTCTTTATTGATCATTGTATAATAGAGAATGACTTTAATGTAGACATGCAGTTAATCCAAACGTGCAAGTCGTTAATTGACAACGCTTTGAAGTGACGCTAAAGATACAAGGACGTGTCTTTTCACTTGATTTGATTCCTCGGTTCTTCAGTCTTTTCCTTGCGTCCTTCCCTCGTAACGTTATCCCGGTGGGGTGGAAACACGAGGAAAGAAAGCAAGGAAAGGAAACGAGGATGCACAAATAAGAAATGAGAAGCACCCGAGCTCTCAGAATATCAGCAGTGAACTCTGTCTCCAATCGGCGCACAGAGACAAAAGTAAATAAATAGCCTAAATTAAACGCACTGTACTGTACAACTTTTTTTTTATTGTAGCCTAATAGAAAACGCATTGACACATCATTTCACCATGCTGCTATTTAGCCTACTACTAAATGCCTATTTCACGTTATTTTTTAGTAAATAGATAGAATAATAAGTCATTTACATTATAGCCTAATAATGTTTACATTTGTAGTTGTCCATAGCAACCCCAAAAACGTACCTGCTTGCCTTCCACATCTAATTAATGAATTAGATGTGTATAATAATTAATTAATGGCACAGTTTTTCGACTATTTTTAATTTTTTGCTGTGGATGTTATTGAGCTTGTAGAAATCGGAAACAACACAGTTCTGCGACACAGATGAACCTTTATTGATATCTCTATCAGACAATACCTATTTTATATGCCAAAAGAAACAACAGGCAGTAAAAAAAATATTAACATAAATATCTTAATGTAGGCATAGGCTATAGTCGCATGCTTTGGCAAACAGTTGAAAAATTTTTAATAAAAACGTCATATCGTGCCTAAGCCTTGTAGGCTCAGTCACCCCCACAATTAGAAATTAAATTAGAAAAACAGATATGCCATTCCTCTTTGAGCGAACCTGACCAGGCTAAAGTGCATGTATGACAAGTGCCCCAATAACCCATGGACTTAGGATCATCCCCATTCCCCTCAAACTTGAAGCATAACGAAATACTACGCCATTAAATTTGCGACAAAGAAATTCTGGCAAAATAACCTTAGCCTCGGAACGTAAAAGCGAGGCCAACATGTCTAGAATAGAATAGGCTGAACCAATATGAACGTAAAATTATCAGCTGACCGAACTCAAAAGTTTATATTGAACATATGTGTAGCCTAAATAACATAGGCTAATTGGTTTAATATGCCTGACCTTAGGTCTAGTTTGATTTTTTTCTTGGCACAATGCAGGAATAAAATAGCCTCTACAGTGTCAGGATTCAGACGGGAGCGCCTGCATAGCCACTATAATGCGCCCTGCTGCACTGAAGGAGCGCTCGCTCACAGCACTTGTTCCTGAAATGCATAGAATTCTCTTGGAAAGGTGCTGTAGTCGTGGGAATGCCTGGCCTTATTTCTCCCAAAAGGAAAGTAGATTTTCCTCTGCTGATCCGTCTATACGGAAGTTTGTAGAGGAATACTTCTGTACACTTCATCCAGAATTAGTGTATCCGATTCCTCCTCCCATTCTGTAAAGTCAGTCCTAGGCTTTTTCGTTGGTGCGCCAGCTATGAATATAAAAACAGTACAACCACCCACCACCCGCCCGAATTTAATTAAAATATTATTTTTTCGTAACGTCATCCGCCCGATCCGCGGAGTCCGCGGCTATAACCGCGAACCGCGCATCTCTACCGTCTGGCCCTAATAATAACCAAAATCGTAATTGCAATCTGGGATCTGTTCTTCGTAGGTGGATTACTCAGTTAGCTGGATTTGGATATTGACGATTTGACATGATCCAGAATCGTTTCATCATCAAAACTGATCTGAGAGTTGTTGTCATAGCAACAGTTCTGGTAGCTCAAACCTGATCGGGAGCAGGATCATTCATATAGACAGGATTAGATCAGGTAATTTCAAGCAAAGATAATACTGAAAGTATGTACCGAGTGCTGATGTTTTCTTTCAGTAGTAGTTATATATGCTTGGGGAAATAGTAAATATAATTTTTTAACTATATATATATATATATATATATATATATATATATATATATATATATTTATTTATTTATTTATTTATATAAGTAAAACATATATATTAATATAACTTATGCAATCTGCACTCTGAAATAAAGTACAAAGACTGCCACCTGGTGGTTTAAAGAGAACATTTATTGATATGAACTTTTTAGTTACAAACGCATACATGCACAATATTCAACTTTGTTTTTTTAAAATGGTAATAATTTATGCTGTCATGCCCATGTTTTGACCGCTATACCAATGATTTAAATCAATTTAAATCATCAATTGATGCTTCGCAAAAGTTACAGACACAATTACCAATATAAAAATGCTTTTTTGAAACAAAGTTTATTTATACAGTTATTCCTAACGCCGATTAAAAAAAAAAAACTTGAGTACGCCTATATGCTGCTATATTAACGAAAATCTTCTCTAAATGTAGAATTAAATACATTGATATGCATTGAAATACATGATGAATGCTCTCGACACATAAAAGTGTAAAGCAAGGATGGCCAATCCTGTTCCTAGAGAGCTACCTACCTGCAGATTTCAGTTGCAACCTATAATCAACACACCAGCCTGTAATTATCACGTGGTGTTCAGGTCCTAATTAATTGGTTCAGGTGTGTTTGATATGGGTAGCAACTGAAATTTGCAGGAAGGTAGCTCTCGAGGAACAGGATTGGCCATCCCTGGTGTAAAGCCTGCAGCTTATGTGGAAAGTAATTTGCATGTCATATTTAACAAGCCCTACTGCTAATTTTATGTCATTTTGCTCATATGGATAATTGAATATTAATCAGATGATGTCATTACTCTGCTGTGCCGTCAGCCAATCGTTGCATTGCTGATCATGATTTAGGATCGATAGATCTGTCCTTCACAACACACACAGTGATCTCAGATCAGTTCATCCAGACACTTTAATCTAATTCCTGAACTTGTTTGAAGAACCAAATTAGCCAGAGATCAGTTATCAAGATGAACAGATCCAGGATCTGCCAAATTATCTTAGATCATTTAAGCGAGGTATGAAGAACAGACCCCAGATCACTAGTCATAGTTTAAAAGTTGTTGTTGGTGTAGATGTTATCAGCTGTGAGGTTGGGTTTAGGGTTGGTGTAGGTGTTCGATGGATGGACATCTTTTGCACTTAAGATTGAATATCGTAATAAATGTGTATATCACAATAAAAGCTTCAGCAAATAATCACAACAAGAAAATCTAAAGCCAACACAAGCCTGATGTTTACATTGAAAACAATTAAACAGTAAAGCATTGGAATGGAAAGCATGTTCTGTGTGGATGTCCCCTAATATCGTTCAAATAAATAATGAATGAGTGTTTGTGTGGTCCAGAAAGCAGCGCGAGCAGGAGGAGCAGGAGAAGGAGCGGCGGCGGGAGGAGAAGCTGCGCAGGAGAGAGCAGAAGCTGAAGGAGAAAGAGGAGAAGAAGAACCAGAAGAAGCTGAAGAAGCAGCAGGAGGAGGAGCAGAAGAAGATGAAGAAACAGCAGGAGGAAGAGCAGAAGAAGCTGCAGCTGAAGATCCAGATGGAGGAGAGGAAACTGCTGCTCGCCCAGAGGAACCTGCAGTCCATACGGCTACTGGCGGAGCTGCTGAGCAGAGCCAAGGTCAGACACACACACATACATGCATACTATTGGGGATATTCCCACTGAATGCTAGTGAATCGTTATTAACCGCTGCAGTACTCTTGTCAGAGAGTCGGAGTCATCATATTCAGTTTGACCATTTATTGAATAAGATTTGACCATATACACTTGTCAGTGTATTTGAGGTAGTTTCTGAAAATAAATAACAACAAATAATTACAAAAGTGTATCCAATGATTCAACATACCACAATCTACAAATAAACAACTAGTATAGTGTACTGACACGTAACGTTAACATAGACTGAAAAATGATCTCTGCAAAAACAACAGTACACAGTGTGCAATGAATAATACTAAATAATGATATAAAAGTTATATAATTAACTAAAATTATCCTTAACAAAGACATTAGTAATAATGATCACAAATGGCTATTATCAACATGAACCATTACACATATTAATATACTGAGACTGTAAACATGAGCGGATGCACACTAGTGTGTCTAAGCCGCTCGTTAAGGAGGATCAAATTACACCCAGCGATCGCTAAATGTTAGGAACATCACCACAATATCAGTTACTACCCTTATATATACTATAATAATCAAAGTCATCAATAACATATGTAAGAGAAACTTACTTTGTCAACTACTTTCTCTTGTACATAATGCGGTCTCCGAGCAAGCGCACGCTGTCTGACTGACATGCTGCCGACTAACTTAGTGAATACGCAGTTACGCTAAAAGCGTCTATAATGTAGGCATTGCACTATGTCTTTTACATAAGTCCTTACGTCCTTTACGTAAACGTTACGTAAAAGACAAGTCCTAAATTTAAAGGGGAAGAATTCACAACACATACACACATATACATACATATATACATATATACACATACAGGGGTTGGACAATGAAACACTAGGCTGTTTAGTGTTGAGGGTTTGATGGCTGCATGTGCTCCGCCTGGTGTTCAATCTTCACTCCAGCAGTAAGAGCAGAGTGAAGGGTTCATCAGCTGAGGATCAGCACAGTTCTGCTTCAATACTGCACACAACACAACATTATAGGGTCGTATCAGAGTTTAGAAGAGGACAGATTGTTGGTGTGTCTCTCACTAGCGCATCTGTGAGCGAGACATCAGGTGTGTGTGATGATCAAGAGCTGCGGTGTCCAGAGTAATGCCAGCAAACCACCAAGAGGAAGAAGCACGTCCAGCAGGAGGAGCTATCTAAAAGTGCCTTCCGGCTGATAACCCTGATTTACCCAGAACACATGAGAGCACAGCGGCCCGACTCACTGCAGAATGACATGTGCAGCTCCACTCTCCTGTGTCCAGCAGAACTGCTGCTCTGGAGCTCCACCGGGTCAGTATACATGACCCAAACCTCTGCTCACTCCTGCCCACGCCGAACGCCGGCTTCAGTGGAGCAGCGCTGGAGATCTGGAGCTGTGGACGGTGTGGAGCATGTGCTGTTCTCTGATGATCCAGCTTCACTGTCTTTCCCACATCCGGGAGAGTTACGGTGTGGAGAAGCCCCACAGGAGCGCCCACCCAGACTGCTGATGCCCAGAGTCAAGCGTGGGGGGATCAGTGATGGTTTGGGCTCAAAATCATGGCATTCCCTAGGCCCAACACTGGTGCTAGATGGGCGCTGGGTCACTTCCAAGGACTACCCAACCATTCTGGAGGACCATGGTTCAGTCACTAAATCCTGAAGGCGGTGGTGTTTATCAGGAGGATGATGATGCAGTGATACACACAGCAGGACAGGAGTGGTTTGATTAACATTTAAGTGAAGTTGAACATCTCCCATGGCCTGCACAGTACCCAGAGCTAAACATTATTGAGCAGTTTGGGCTGTTTTGGAGGAGTGAGTCAGGAAAGGTTTTCCTCCAGCAGCATCAGTAGTGACCTGAACACTATTCTGAAGAAGAACCGCTCACAATCCCTCTGCAGGACTCCTGTCTGACAATCACTACACCAGCTGATGCCGGACTCAGGAGGAACTGCACCAGACTGATCAATCACTGTACATACTAAAGCTTCAGCACACTCTGCTCTTACTGGTGGAATGTGAAATCAATGAAGATTGGTAACAATTGGCCACTGTATATGTGTATACACAAACAGACACACACAAACAAACTCGCACACAACACACAACACTGAACGGAGCTAAACTGAACTGAACTTAAACACTAAAAACTGAACTACCCTGATCCAGTTACTATGACCATTTATGTGAAGCTGCTTTGACACAATATACATTGTAAAAGCGCTGTACACAGGGTTCTTACGGGTGCTGGAAATCCTGAAAAAATGCTTGATTTTTAATAAAGTGTTTTCAAGGTTAGTAAAGTGCTTGGATTTTGGACAAAGTGATTGAACCTGCTTGAATTTGAATTTGCAGGTCTCGAAATTGTGACTGTTTTGGTTGCATATACACACGATTTTATCTATGTGACCTCAAAATATATTTGGGAGCATATGTGCGAGTGCATAAATTGTTGTCATGCGGCCAGTTTTCATTGCAAATTGGTTACCGCATGCCCGTATTTATGGAGCTAATAATCAGCCAAAAAAATCTGAATATGAATTGCGTTAAATTGAATTATTAAAGGGCCATGAAACCCCCTCGTTTCAGCAGGGTGTTTTCACACCTCTACTTTGGAAAAAGTCAGAAAAGTGGGCGTGTCCAGCTCTGTTTAGGGGGGAGTGTCGGAGGAAGAAAAGAGGCTTGGTGTGGGAGTGTCTATTTGGGCATGCGCGAGTTTCAGAGTCAAAATACACACACACACACACACACACACACACACATATACATACACACACACAGGGGAGAAAGTGATTGTGTTTAAATGAAAATCTGTAGTGGAATTATTTGCCAAATGATTAAATGTTGGACTTTAAGTGCAGTTTGGCTCTTTCATTCAGGGAATTCATTCATGCCCCTCGCGACAAACGAGATATTTGATTCGAGGAGCTGCTATAAGTGTGTATTTTTCATGCAATGTTTGATACCGCACGGCGAATGAGAGAAAAAAAACCCTCAGCATTTCCCGGAAACTTAAATGCACACGGCAGGTAGTGTCAGAAAGCCGCGTGTGTTATTCCGGTCACAAAATTTGGTGAAAACCCTAAACGAGGTTAAAGTTTGGTTGTGGTGCTAACATGTTTACACTTGGTGCAATAGTTAACTTAGTTCGATACGAACAAACTGAATAAACAAAGAGCACTGGCCACTCACTTACCAAATCTGTAGAGACAGGACAATCACCAGCAACTAGAGCCGCGTCTTTATGAAGAGGAGACTACAAGCAAATCCGAAACTCGGCGTTTGCAGATGAGAACAGCTCTTGTAAGTTAATAATACTGATTATGTCCTATTAGAAATATTTGGAATTTGTATTTCTTAACTTGATTATTGAACATCTGAAACTTAAGACAACTTAATTTTTTAATTCCAATTGTTATAGACATATTTTTAAACTATTTATTCTGAATTCAAAAACTGCAGACATTGGTTATGTAAAAATTGAGTTTTAAGTTTTTAAGAATTCAAATTAACATGATTCAAATTCAGATTGTTTTGGCAATGTTAGCTTCATGTGTATTTAGGAGACATTCACCCAGAATGCATCTTTGCACCTCAAACGCCAATCCAATGACTAAAAAATAACGAATGGTCATGAAAGTTTGGTTCTACATCCAAACGAAATCTGACTGTAAGCTCATTTTTTGAGATACTCACTTTAGTTAGAAAGAGACCAAACTTAAAAAAGCATACTTCATCCAATAACTGAATCATTTTTATTTATTTTTTTTACAATTTTTGGGTGAACTATCCCAATAAATCTATGCTCTATAGTACTCAACGATTTAAGTTGAAATATCATATTGTGTTTTTTAAAATAGCACAATGGACTTAAATGTGAAAACGTACATACAACATATATAACGTAATTAACCATGGTTATTAGGTGCTGGAAAAGCATAAAAATGCACCTTGAAAGTTCTTGAAAATTGCTGGAATTTGAAGTTGGAAAAGGTGTCAGAACCCTGTATACAAATAAAGCTGAATTGAATTGAATTGAACACTATACTACTTAGTGCAGTAAAGATGAAAGAAAGATAAAAATTTAAGCAGATTATTTGAAGCTGAATGTATGATTCAGACGGCAGAGACAGTCAGCAGTAGGTATAGTGGAGTCTTTTAGTTCATAGATAAGACAAAATGTCCATAAATACACACACGAGCATCAGTTTTAGACATTTAACTGGATGTAATTACTAGGGGTGTCACAATTTCGATTTTTAATGGAAATCGATCGAAATTTATGCTCAATTTCGATTATCGAATCCAAAAATAGAATCGTCGATGCTGCCACGCCCCCATGTCACGTCAGCTTGGCTTGCTAAGCGGGAAAAACCGGCTTGTTGAAGTGCTTGTTAAACTGCAGAAGCAGGAGACCCGTCGACAGAACTTAAACCCTCTCCTCTTTCAATGAAGTCGCCGGTGTGTGAGCATTTTGGATTTCCAGTGAGTTATGTTGTCAACGTTTGTGTTGTCGACAAAAAAAAAAAACACAGTTTTGCAAGCTCTGCTATGTATGTATTACGTACGGTTCGTCCGATAGACAACACCGGCATTGCGATCCTCCGCCCGCCCCCGTTGCAAATCCGCTCGTGAAAAGTACACACTCAGGCCCTGTTTACACTGTCTTTGTTTTTAAATGGCATTTTAGAACGACAACGATTTGACATCCACAGTGGCGTGTAGCATTTCTGAGCAGCCCTCCTTCCTCTCTACCTCTGAAAATGCACATCACGTGACCACACACACACAGACGCACACACAGCCATGCGCTCGAGACAGCAGGTCCAGGCAGTCAGAGGACTGCTTCAATCTTTCACTCACTGGTACTTCGTCATTTTAGCGAACACCTCAGATACTGTTGGCTGGTTCCTGTTGGTTGTGCGTCTTTTTTACCGACGCCATTATAACGACACAGATCACTGCCTATTCACGAGTCCCGCAGAAAAAGTGATTGACAGGTGGTAATTATGTGTGTATCTTGCCTTTATTCATTTACTGTATGATTTGTTTATGGGTAAAACAAAGACCATGCAGGTCAGGTAGTTTAAACGGTAGGCTACAAATCATTAATTGGTCATTAATTAATTAATTATTCATAATCGAAAATCGAATCGTGCCTTTAGAATCGAAAATGTAATCGAATCGAGGATTTGGAGGATCGTGACACCCTTAGTAATTTGTTCCATGTTGTTCATTTTATTAATGGTTGTGTGTGTATTTGTGTCTTTTTGTTTCTTTTGTGTGTGTGCAGCGCGAGCGTGAGCGCGAGCAGCAGGTGGAGTGTGTGCGTCTGCAGCAGCTGCAGCAGCGGCGGCGTGAGCAGGAGCAGGAGCTGCGGCGTGTGGAGCAGGAGAAAAGCAGAGCGCTGGAGCTGCAGCGGAGAGAGAGAGAGCTGCGCCAACGCCTGCTCGACAACCTGCTCAAGAACAACACACACGCACAGAGAGACGATGACACGCACGCTCTGAAGGAGGAGCAGCAGCAGAGCAAGACACAGCAGAAGAAGACGAGAGCGGAGCGCAGCAGGAGGAGCCGCAGTCGCACACACACACGCAGCCGGCGGCGGCGGCGCAGCACACACAGCCACGGCCAGAGCAGCAGCCGGAGCCGCAGCCGCTCCACCAGCAGAGGCAGACGCAGACACACACACACCACCAGGAAAAACTGACACAAAACACAGATACAGAGAGAGAGACACACAACAACACACACATGTACAGAAAGAGACTCACACACAAATGCATACAGAAAAAGACACACACAGCACACACATCAGCAGAAAGAGCAGATCAGGAGAATAAGCCCGTTCACTCTGGTATTTTGTTTATGTTTTCTTAAAGGCTCAGTTCATGCAGAAATGCACATTTGCTCATTCTCTATATTTATGATCCTAAAACATGAAAAAAGAGGAATTTTCTTTGCTGAACAAAATGAAAATAAACAGATATGAAGGACCAAATAATAGATCTCACATTCTCAATGAAAACTCTATTAATTACTCAATTACATATTTAAAAAACTATTATTTCTTACTTGGAGTTGGACACACTGAGGCTTTGTGCCGAAATGTCTGTGTCTTTTAATCACCCGTAAAATGTAAGAAAATAAAAACAGTACGAAGCAATTGAGTGCAAATTTTTTGAATAATAGCTTTAATAGGATTGACGCACCAAACCAAAGAAGTTCCTAAAAAGAACGCAACAAGCAGGGCAAACTTCAGTAACTTTACTTGGAGTTGACCCAAAAATACCCCAAACTCCCAGAATTCTTCAAAGTACTTTGTTCAAACAAAGAAATTAATAGATTTTAAAGTCTTTTTGCGGATAAATTATGGGTGAACTGACCCTTTCAGAAATTCATGCCTGTCTTGTGTCCGCGAATGTTGCAGAACGTATTCATTTAGTTTTTTCAGCTTGTTTTAATTATTATTTTTTCCAAGAAAATAGATGCCTGTTTTTTTTCTAGAATATGTGTATATATATATATATATACACATGTATGAGGAGTTGCAAAACCCTTTAATTGGTGTCTGAAATGTTCCTCTAAAAATGAGCATTTTTATCAGGTTCCTGTGTGTATGTTCAGTAATATCACTTTTATGGCAAAGATTAGGTCATTTTCCTGGTCTTTAAAGTGAAATACTCAACATAAAAAAAGGAGGCTGAGAAAAATGTTCATTTTCAATGGACATTTCAGACTTCACAACAACGTTTTTGCATCTGAACTCTTCATATGTAATTAGTTTTGTTGTCTCAGCAGATTTTGATCTTTTAAGTAGATCTATTTTTTTTTTTACTATTATTCTTAGGAAATTATTATTATTATTTTCATAAAGAACACAAAGCCTGATATTGAATTACAGTTTTTATTAGGGGTTTATTTGAGTTAAGCTCTAGTTGAAAAATCAGATTAATTGTAAAGAGAAAATAAATAAATAGACTCCTAAATAAAATCTGTAATGTAAGGCTTTATTCTGGCTTAAGGAGAGCGTATTTATCTTCCTCTCTGATTACGTGTGTTTAGGACCGTGATGCTGTGTGATCTGACAGAAAACAAATAAACAAACAAACACAGAGACTGAATCTCTCTTATCTGTGCTAATGTTTCATTCAGTGTTACTAAACCACAGACCTGAAGACTTGAGTTTAACGAGTTTTTATTTTTAATATCTCTGTGCAGTGTTTGCAAGAGCCAAGCGTCACCTCTGAGTGAGGACTCATTTTCCTCAACACCAGAAAAATGCTTTATTTAAAGGAGACCCATTCTGCCTCCTTTACAAGCTGTAAATGCGTCTCTGCTGTCTCTAGATTGTGTAGTGAAGTTTGAGCTGAGAACAGCACACAGACTTTCAGGCTTTGATCCTAATTGTGGTGTTTTGGTGACTGTCGCTTTAAATGCGAATGAGATTGTGCTCTTTTCAGAAGAGGGCGGAGCTACAGATGCATATGCATGAGCATAGCGACAGATGTGAAACAGCAGTGTGTGTGTGGTCAGTGCTGGTCAGGTGTGCATGTGTGCTTCTGTCAGTCTATGTTGCTGTTCATCTAAAACTCCACATCTATAATCCTCTGAGTCTATGCTGACATCATCTTCAGCAGCTCAAACACTCTAATGGCTAATGGACAGACGGCTGCTTCTCACTCAGGGCTGTTGTTTATGCTAATGAGAAGGAGAGATGGGCACTTGTGGGCGGGACTTTCCCCCTCTAATGACATGTACAGAGAGAATATTTCATCAAGTCTGATTCTAACAAACACAATCTACTCATGTTGAGCATTAGAGGCTGGAGATATTCACACACTGCTGACACACACACACACCTCTTATAAAAGTGTTGTTTGCCTAATGGGTAACAAGTTAAAGCTGCAGATGTGCGGTCATCATATAGACGCTTGTTATTCTTTTAAACTCAATAAAGCAGAGCTCTGAACACAGCAGCTGATACACTCTTCTTTATTTCTCTGCTTTTACTCATTAACTCTCATCATCCCGATAGACTGACGCTTAAGTTTACTTCACTATACTGCAATGAAATTCTAATCTAATCATGACAACCTCTATATTACTATAAGGTCTATCTATCATCTATAACTATAAGGTTTAACTTCTGATTACATGTTGCATGATTTATCTTTTTGGTTTTGTAGGAAGAGTAAGAGATTAAAACACATTTACTGTCACTCTTCAAGCTGTGAAGTCATTTGCGGGTATATTAAAGCATAATACTATAGTCTAAACTTCAAGCAATCATGACAAACTCTCATTTGAAAGCCTAAAATGTCTAATTTCCTTATCTGGTGACTGATTCTTGATAGATATTACTGAGCAGCAGTTATTAATTTGTGACCAGGATAGTCATTAGAGTCGTGAAGCATTACTGTGCTACAGCAATCTACATGTTAATGTTTTTTGAGACTAAATTCAACTCAAACACCACCAAACTGCCCGTAGTATTATAGAATTTTTGGGCCCTGTCATACACCCGACTCAATTTTCAGGCCAGCACAATCATAATTTTCCCATTTTACGCCTTGTTCAAATAGCAAATTCATTTGTGTCGCATTGTGGACTCATGGGAGGTGTGTAAAGGTGCATTGTTGGTGCGTTGCTATTCTGAGGAACTGAAATAGACTGTGCAATAGACCAATTTTTATTTTATTTTGTTTATATTTAATAAACACAAGTGTAGGTGTGTCCAGCTGTGGGGTTTTGGAGGCATCTGTATCAGCATATGGGCAATAAGAGCAGGACGTGTGTTTGGATATAACTCAGTTTTCTGAGCACACTTTATTATTATTATTGCTCATTTATTCCTTTGCTGGAGATCAGAACTGAATTTAGAAATAGTTTTGAAGCAAATCTTTGTGTTTAACAAAGGAGATTAAATATGTGGGCTGATGGATGTGTTCAGTGGAGTGAGTTTCCACCGTTTCCTCAATCCACCAAAGTAAAGAAGTAAAGTAAAGAGGCCGAATGGAGGAGGCTGGTTCTTTATCCTTGCGCTGCAGATTCTTTGTTTAATGGTGTTCTCGCTAGTGAAGCGTTCAGTTTTAACTCTTACAAAGCCGCCATGTAAATAGCAAATGTGCCATGGAGTGACTCAACTGATTCTTAGGGCGTACTCGCACTATGCCATCCGTACTGTGCCCAGACCCGTTTCCCGGATCGTTTGAGAAGTGTGAGTGCGCTAAATCGGGCTCAAGCACGGTTCACTTGGCTGACCCTGGCCTAGTTGGAAGAGGTGGGCCTGAGCGCGGTTCACTTGGGCTTTGGCGCGGTACACTTGTGTGTGAGAGCAAAATGCGCCAAAGCCCGAAACTGAAAGCGAGACGTGACTTTTAAGGCACTGTTTCATATGGATTTATTAATCATTCTTACTGTTCAGTGAACGCAAACTGCCGTAGTTTATTAAAGACGCAAACTCCTCACTGCACGTCAGCTGCGCGCCTTCAGCAGACCTCCTCATTCCTGCAGCACGAGAGCTTAATGATTGTTTATGAGTGTCAAAAGTGGCGGATCTGTCCGGTAAAATATCTGACTGCGTGTCCCCGCATCCCTAAGGACTGTTTGGCGAAATATTTGACTGCATGTCACTGCATATCAAACGACTGACACGATATAACTAGAGAAATCTCCACTAGAGAAATCGAGAGAGCACTTCTCACTGAACAGCGCAGCAGTGATGACGTAAGCGTGCTGAGGCCCGATTGTATGTGAGTGCGGGCCATCAGGGGAGACGGGAGGGGGGACAAGCGTTCTTTTGCACGGTTCGAGGCAACTACCTAGTGTGAGTACAGCCTTAAAAGCAATGAGAGACGAGACTCTGATTGGTTTAATGCACGTTATGCTCAAAGTACAACCACAACTCATCATGAGAATCAGCACAGCCCTGTTAGACCAGTGTATTCAGACATGCCCTAAATGCGTCATGCCCTGAGCTGCAGACTGGATTGTTAAAATAGAGCCCTTTATTTCTACTTACATGACAGGAACAGGGGATGCCCTTGTATGATCACTAAAGCCTGGTTTATACCTCTGCATCAAGTGATCGGCGTGACCCATTGCTGTGCATTTATTCTTCTGCGTGCTGTTTCTGTTGCCCTGCAATACACTTCTGTAACACTAGCTGGCAGTGAGGTGTTTATGTTCCTCTGTGTTGAGTTTCTTCGCTGGCGTTTTGTTTTTTCTGAACACATCCTTAATGTACAAGTAGCTCAAATTCGCTCATTTTGAGGCGGGAACCGGCGGACATGCAACAACTATAATCATAATGTTAATTCACACCAGACATGGAAGAAGCATCAAGCGTAAGTGATGAACATGTTAAGTCAATGCAACGATGCAAATACAGATCTTGCTGCGCGATACGTGTGAATGGCGCGGCGCGAATGATGCAAATTGCGCAGCACGAATTGATCGTTTTGCGCGTTTGACGCGCTTAACCCGCAAATTGCGCGATTTGCTCGAGTTCGAAAATCTGAACTTCAGCGGACATTCGCTCTACATCAACCAATCAGGAGCTTGCTCATGTATGGGCGTGATTGTGACATAGCGCCTATTGTTGGTTTTCCGGGGGAAAATCCTACTGCCTACACCGACAACAGTTCTTCAAACTGGGCTCGGCTCAGTCTGAAGCACCGCTGCAAGCCGCCATCATCCAGGTTAAGTTTCTATCAACGCCGTTTTTTAGCCTTCATAAAGCACATAAACACATCTACTCAATAAAATTTATGTTAGCCGTTTAGCAATTAAGCTACAGTCACCGGGCAGACAGAAGCCCTGCCCTTGATCTGTTCTGAAGTGACTTTGACGCGCGAATTAAATGAGTAAACTTAAATGTTCACCCGTCTATTTACGTGAGAATAGTGAGAATAAAGTCCGCACGTTCTGCGTCTGGTGTGAACACAGCATAAGATAAACACAAATGAACAGTCTCCTTCACGAGACTCCACATTTGTAAACACTCGCTGCATCAGCCTCGCGCGGCTCTCACCTCCGCCTACTCTCGTCATCGCTACCAAGCTGACCAATCACAGCTTGCTCTATGCGTCGTTGCGATGTGTAGTTATATTTTTGAGAGGTGCGCGTCAGCATTGCTGACAGCCACAACGAGGGTCCACATGCCGTAGCCTGCGCATGCAGAAGTATAAATCAGCCGTAATGGAAACTGAATGTAAACCTGGTGGTCATGTCTGGTACTGCACCCAAACTAATGCTATCTAGGTGTTTTGAATGCTTTGAATCAGTGAATCAGTTTACAAATCAATTGGTTCAATTGTCTTAAAGCTTTGAAAAACTTTCTCCGATTCTGTCAAAATTATATGCAAATGACAACACACCTTAGAATGCCCATCAGCCAATCCGAATCGAGCACTGTATAAGCTCTGAGATGAATTAATTCTGTCTTGAATGCTCTGTCACACTTGGTCATGCTCATGATGGTGTTTGTGTTTAGATCTGCAGTTTGCTGAATCGTTCATCCATTTATTGATTCATTCGTTCATTATAATTAAACCTGATCTGAAGGTCTGGGTTAAAGCTGCTCAGAGTGCATCAATCTGGAGTGTGTAATCTCTGTAATCTGCTTATGTCTCTGAGTTAAAGCCTGCGCTCAGACTTTCACACGCAGACGAACAATCACTGTGAACACACAGAAAAACATGGCAGAAGAAGCGGAGCTGTACCCCAAAAAGATCCTCGAATACATGGAGGGGTTCCTGGTGTCCAAGGTACATCACATCTACACCGGCTGGCTTCATTTAATCAAACATACGCTAAAAGATCTGATATATTTTTAGAGTTTATTAGAGCAGATTTTTGTGTGAATATGTTGTGAAGTGTAATTTATACTTGAGATTTAAAGCTGCATTTTCAGCATCATCACTGCAGTCTGAAGTGTTCATGATCTTCAGAAATCTGTGTAATACGAGGACTTGATCATGGTTAGATGTCAGTAATGAGCACAGATGTTCTGCTTCTGTCTTTGTCTAAACTGATACAGGATAAAAAGATATTGATTTTGTTCAGACTCGAGATGCATTTAAATGCATTGAAATTATTTCAAATGAGTTCTCTGAATCCTGAAAAATAAAACATCTGCTGATCTGAGGACTGCTGTGTGTGTGTTCTTCAGACTCTGTTCTCCGCCTGTGAGCTGGGTGTGTTTGAGCTCCTGCAGTCTGCGTGTCTGTCTGCTGGTCAGGTTTCTGCAGCTCTGAGCACCAGTGTGGACGGGACGGAGCGTCTGCTGTCTGCGTGTGTGGGGCTGCAGCTGCTCAATACACACACACACACCGACGGAACCGGTACCGGTACACACTCATGCTGCACCTGTCTCATTCATTCATACATTCGTTCAGTCGCTTTCTCACGTTCTTGCTTGTTCATATATTAGAGAAAATAAACATTTTCTCAAATATATGCATGCAGTATATATCCACGAATGAATCAGTAAATGAATATATACTGATTTATTTGTAGATATATACTGCATGCATGTATTTGAGAAAATGTTTATTTATATTTAGAAGTATAATATATATGTATATGACACAATTTATAAATAAATTTAGAAAACCCATGCAACAAAGTTGTATATATATTTTTAAGTATGTGTGTATTACATATACATAATAAGCAAATATAACACACACACACACACACACTCACACACACACATTAATTGCAAAATTTACCCGACTCTAATAAAAATAATCACATTTGGTGTGAATCAATCAGATCAGCCAATCAGAGTCAAGCTTTCCATAGTCTCCTAATATAATGACTAGTAAATGACATGTTACACACAGAAGCCTGATGACTAATGGATGAGCTGTTTCCTCAGTTCTGTACAGTAACACAGAGATGTCGAATGTGTTCCTGGTCAAGTCCAGCCCGAAGTCTCTGTATCACTCTATCGAGTACAGCTCCAGAACCATCTACCTGTGCTGGCATTACCTGAGCGACGCCGTCCGGTGCGTAAAACACTACACCTACAGCTACTGTATTCATTCATTCATTCATTCATTCATTCATTCAAACAATCACTCACTCATGCATGCATTCACTCATTTATTCATTCATGCATAATTAATGTATTCATTCATTCACTCATTTATTCATTCACTCATTTATTCATGCATTCATTTGTTTACTCACTTATTCTTTAATTAAGCCATTCACCAATTCGTTCATTCATTCGTTCATTCATTCATGCATTCATTCACTCATTTATTTATTCACTCACTCATTCACTCATTCATTCATTCATTATTTCACACACACACACACACACATTCAGTCACTCACTCATGCATGCATTCACTCATTTATTTATTCACTCATTCATCTATTCATTCATTAATGCATCCATGCATTCAATCATTTATTCATTCACTCATTTATTCATGCATTCATTTGTTCACTCACTTATTTTTTAATTCAGCCATTCACGAATTTATTCATTCATTCGTTTGTTCGTTCATTCAATTATGCATTCTTTCACTCATTCATTCATTACTTTACACACACACTCATTCATTTATTCATTAATTCACTCACTCATTAATCCATCCTTTCAATCATTAATTTTCTTTATTCATTAATTAACTTATTAATTCATCAATTTATTCATTAATTTATTCAGTAACTCATCCATTCACTCATTAATTTATTCATTAATTCCCTCATCATTTTATCCTTTCAATCAATCATAAATTTATTCATTAATTCACTCATCATTTCATCCTTTCAATCAATCATTAATTTTTTTAATACTTCACTCACTCTTTAATTTATCCAATCAATCATCCATCCATCCATCCAATAATTAATTCATTTATTCTTTAATTCACTCACTCATTAATTCATCAATTCAATTAATTATCCATTCATTCATTCAGTAATTTATTAATTCATTTATTCACTCATTCATGTATTCATTAAATCACACACTCATTAATTCATCCATTAAACCACCCATCCATCCACCCATCCATTCATTTATTTATTTATTTACGTATTTTTTCATTCATTCATTCACTCAGTCATTTATTCATTAAATCCTTCATTCATCCATTCCCTCATCATTAATTGATTAATATAGGAAGACAGAGGTGTGAACAGCAGCTTTAATAATCCAAATCTCTGCAGTGGAGTGGAGACAGATTATTCTATTACTCCTGTTGTTTTTCCACTGTCAGAGACGGGAAGAACCAGTATGAGAAAGCCTTTGGAGTCAACTCTAAAGACCTGTTTGAAGCCCTCTACAGGTGTGTGTGTGTGTGCGTGCCTGTGTGTGTGTCTGTCAGAGAGTATGTTTGTGTGAGTGAGAAAGAGTATGTGTGATGCTTTGATGTGTGTGTGTGTGTTTGTCTGATGCTCTGATGTGTGTGATGCTCTAATGTGTGTGTGTGTGTGTAGGTCTGATGATGAGATGGTGAAGTTTATGCACCTGATGAACTCGGTCTGGAATATCTGCGGGCGCGACGTGATCACAGCCTTCGACCTGACGCCGTACAAGACCATCTGTGACCTCGGAGGTAAGAAGTAGATCACACACACACACACACACACACACACACACACACACACACACACACTCTCTCTCTCTCTATTTCTTTAGCAGTAAATCATGACAGTGTAGCTCAACACTGGTGCAGTCATGATAGTTAGAGCGCAGGATCCAGCAGATGGCGCTGTGGAGCTATTGCTGCACACACACACACACACACACACACAGCTCTGACACCGTCACAGTTAAATATTGTAGAGTGTCAGCACCACAGTAAAGGATTGAGGCGGACTGTTTTGGTAAACAGATGAACAGTGAATTAGCAGCCAGTAATGCACACACACTGAAGAAAGAAAATACCTCACCGGCCACTTTATTAGGTACACCTGTCCATCTGCTCGTTACCACAAATGTCTAATCAGCCAATCACATGGCAGCAGCTCACTGCATTTCGGCATGTAGACATGCTCAAGAGGATCTGCTGCAGTTCAGAGCGAGCATCAGAATGGAGTAGAAAGGGGATTTAAGAGACTTTGAGCGTGTATTTGAAGATATGAATATATTATTGATCATATTTCAACAAGTGTTTCTGTCATCCTGTGTGTGTATGAGCACGAGCATGTGTCTGATGGTATGTGTATGCGCATATCCTTGTGTTTTGCGGATGTGTGTGCACGTGAGTGTGTGTATATGAGCGAGCATGAGATTATGTGTGTGTGTATGTGTGTGTGTGTGCATGCATGAGTCTATATATTTTGTATGTAAGAGAAAGAGAGAGTGTGTGTGTGTGTGTGTGTGTGTGTGCATCTGTGTGAGCATTAGCATATGTGTTTTTGTGTATGTGTGTGCGTAAGTGAAAGAGAGTGAGCCTGAGAGTGTGTTTTGTGTGTGTGTGTGCATGAGTGTGTGCGTGCGTGCGTGTGTGTGTGTGAGCATGCTTTAGTTTATGTCTGTGTAAGAAAAAAAAGCGTGTGTGTGTGTTTTGTGTGTGTGCATGCTTAACAAAGAGAAAGTGTGTGTGTGTGAGCTTGAGAGTGTGTTTTGTGTGTGTGTGTGTGCATACGAGTGTGTGCATGAGTGTATGTGTTTTGTGTGTGTGTGTGTGTGTGTGTGTGTGTGTGTGTGTAAGCTGCAGAAGGAAGTGTCCGTCACATCAGTTTTCCTCTCCTCTTCCTCGATGTGCCCTCAGTTATTCCCCCGCTGCGTCTTTAATCATGTCAGATTTGTCAGAGGTGTGTGTCCTACATGCGGGTAATCATCAGGCGACACCTGTAGACGAGCTAATGAAACGAGATCACATTAACACTATGAGTGTGTGTGTGTGTGTGTGTGTGTGTGTTTCTTATCTGCTATTTAAATAAGAATGCTGAATAAATGAATGTACACATGCGGCAGTTATTGACACTCCTCCTGCTGTTTGTGCTGCTGGGTCCTGATTATTTCACAGTCGTCCCCTATGCAGTGCTCATGAGCTTGTCTTAATTGAGAAACTGCATTAAATATTTGCACTTTTCAAGATGCATTTGTCAGATGGCGACGGGATTTAAAGTTAAATGAGATTATTAATGATGGATGAGCCCTCAGACGGTCAGTTTTGACACTCTTCAGTGAAACTCTTAATAATAGAGTGTGTTTACAGGAATCGGGCGCTCCACGGTGATCCACACAATCACTAGAGCACTCAAATGTGCCGTTTCATATGAGAAATCTGCCGTTTTAAAGTTCACATTGTAGAGTTCATTGGAGAAGCAAAGGGGGGTTCTTCTGTTGCGTTTGTATGCAGGGTTGCCAAGTTTTCACAGCAAAATCAGCACAATAATGCAATAACATGGAATAAAGAATAATAATAAAAAATAGAATAGAAGAAAAATAGAAGAATAAAAGAATAGAAGAAAACAGGTGATAATATAATATAACTGAACAGAAAAGAACTGAACAGAGAAGAAAAGAACTGAACAGAACTGAGAAGAACAGAAAAGAACAGAACAGAACTGAATAGAAAAGAACAACAGAACAGAACCGAACAGAAAAGAAAAGAGAAGAACAAAACAGAGAAGAACAAAAAAGAACAGAACAAAGAAGAACAGAACTGAAAAGAACAGAACAGAGAAAAAAGAACAGAACAGAACTGAACAGAACAGAGAAAAAAGAACATAACTGAACAGAAAAGAACAGAGAAGAACAGAACAGAACTGAACTGAACAGAGAAGAACGGAGAAGAACAGAGAAGAACAGAACAGAACTGAACAGAGAAGAACGGAAAAGTACAGAACAGAGAAGAACAGAACTGAAAAGAACAGAACAGAACAGAACAAAAAAGAGCAGAACAGAAAAGAACAGAACAGAGAAAAAAGAACAGAACAGAACTGAAAAGAACGGAACAGAGAAGAAAAGAACTGAACAGAGAAGAACAGAAAAGAACAGAAAGAAGCAGAACATAATAGAACAGAGCAAAATTGAAAAGAACAAAACACAGCACAAAAGAAAATAACAGAACCGAAGAGAACAGAACAGAAAAAAGAAAATAACAGAACAGAACAGAGAAGAACAGAACTGAAAAGAACAGACAAGAGAAGAACAGAACAGAACTGAACTGAACAGAGAAGAACAGAAAAGAACAGAAAAGAACAGAACTGAACAAAAAAGAACAGAACAGAGAAGAACAGAACTGAAAAGAAAAGAACAGAACAAAAAAGAACAACAAAAAAGAGCAGAACAGAAAAGAACAGAGCAGAAAAGAACAGAACAGAGAAAAAAGAACAGAACAGAACAGAACAGAACAAAAAAGAACAGAACAGAAAAGAACAGAACAGAACAGAACTGAAAAGAACAGAACTGAAAAGAACAGAACAGAAAAGAACAGAACTGAAAAGAACAGAACTGAAAAGAACAGAACAGAAAAGAACAGAACTGAAAAGAACAGAACTGAAAAGAACAGAACAGAAAAGAACAGAACTGAAAAGAACAGAACAGAAAAGAACAGAACTGAAAAGAACAGAACAGAACTGAAAAGAACAGAACTGAAAAGAACAGAGAAGAACAGAACAGAGAAGAACAGAACTGAAAAGAACAGAACAGAGAAAAAAGAACAGAACAGAGAAGAAAAGAAAGAAACAAAACATAATAGAACAGAGCAAAATTGAAAAGAACAAAACACAGCACAAAAGAAAATAACAGAACCGAACAGAACAGAACAGAACAGAATGTCGTCTCTTCTTAAAGGGACAGTGCACCCAAAACTGCACATGTTCTGTCATTAGTTACTCATGTTGTTTGAAACCTGTCAGAGTTTGGAGTATCTTCACACACAGATAAACACACGTTTAATAATCTTATGTGCACAAAAAACTAAACTAAGAGTTAATAGAGACTTTACTGGACAAGTGTTGTTGATTTGCTCACTGTTAATATGTTCAAGATATGAAGCAGGTTTTGTAAAAGAAGTCATTTACGTTCCCTCTCTCTCTACATGTCAAACTGTACAATAACATTCAATAATGGCTGATATTTGTACACTTTTAGAAACGCCTCTGATTAAAGTTGTGGGGAAAGGAAGTGTTGATTTGTGGGTAAGGTGAAGTGTTGAGTTTCTCCTTGAGGACGCTGCGCTCTCGGCTCCAGATGGTTGCAGGTGACAGAACTCAAGAATATTAATGTGTGGCCCGAGGTGTCGGAGCTCATGCACAATATAAACATACAGTTAAAGTCAGAGTTATTCACCCTGCTGTTACATTTACATTCCTTTATATGAATACCCCAATTTCTGTTCAGCACATTTCTAATCATAATAGTGTTTATAACTCATCTCTAATAACTGATTTATTTTCTCTTCATCATGATGACAGCACATAATATTAGACTAGATATTCTTCAAGACACTAGTGTTCAGCTTAAAGTGACATGTAAAGGCTTCACTAGGGTAATTAGGGTAAAGTTAGGGTAATTAGGGAAGTCATTGTATAACAGTGGTTTGTTCTGAAGACAATCCAACACTAATATTGCTGAAGGGGCCAATAATATTGACCTTAAAATGGCTTTAAAACTATGAAACCATGAAACCCCCTCGTTTCAGCAGGGTGTTTTCACACCTCTACTTTGGAAAAAGTCAGAAAAGTGGGCGTGTCCAGCTCTGTTTAGGGGGCGTGTCGGAGGAAGAAAAGAGGCATGGTGTGGGAGTGTCTAAAGTCACACACACAGGGGAGAAAGTGACTGTGTCTACATGGACATCTGTAGTGGAATTATTTGCCAAATTATTAAATGGTGGACTTTAACTGCAGTTTGGCTCTTTCATTCAGGGAATTCATTCATGTCCCACACAACAAACGAGATATTTGATTGGAGGAGCTGCTCTAAGCGTGTATTTTTCATGCAATGTTTGATACCGCACGGCGAATGAGAGAAAAAACCCTCCGCATTTCCCGGAAACTTAGATGCACACGGCAGGTAGCGTCAGAAAGCCGCGTGTGTTATTCCGGTCACTAAGTGCGGTGAAAATCCTACACGAGGTTAAAGTTTGGTTGTGGTGCTAACATGTTTACACTCGGTGCAATAGTTAAGTTCGATACGAACAAACTGAATAAACAAAGAGCACTGGCCGCTCACTTACCAAATCTGTAGAGACAGGACAATCACCAGCAACTAGAGCCGCGTCTTTATTAAGAGGAGACTACAAGCGAATCCGGATCTCAGCGTTTGCAGATGAGAACAGCTCTCAGGTAAACAATAATCCTCCTTAAACACGTAAGTTATTGTTGTGGAGCGTCGCGTACACTGTTAATCCACACGTGACTCCAGCTGAGCTCTCACAGAGAGAAAATGAAAACAAAACTTCACTGCAGCAAACTATAAAAGCAACACTTCACGCTTGTTTTGCCAACACAACGTGGCGTCTCTGTCGTCTAAACACTGTGACAGTAATGAATATTAATGAAGGTGCACAATAGAGCGCGCTGATTGGTTTGAACCAAGCTTTACTCATGCATTAATGCAGCACACTGTAAGACGTAATAAGACTCACTCTGGCACAGACGTCCAGTCTGCACGCTGGAATACACGCTATTATATCATGACCGTGACGCAGCTTCAACAATTTGTTTCAAACCGGAAGTACGAATTTGCTTGAAATAACGCAAAAACAACCAATTTACACTTTTTAGTGAGATATAGGTGTCCTAATAGTGTTTTTAGCAGTGTGGAACACATATACGACTGTCAACAGCTCAACACATGTGTTTTAGTGTTTCGCTACCCTTTAAAAACTGCTTTTATTCTAGCTGAAATAAAACAAATAAGACTTTCTCCAGAAGAACAAATATTAGAGGAAACACAGTGAACAACTCCTGAATCTGTTCAACATCATCTGGAAATATCTGAAAAATAAGAAACAGAAGGAGGGGGAACAATTTTGCCCTCCACTGTATATCTCACAGAGTGCTCCTGGTTAAACAACAGGACAAATATAAATGTATATATGTATATAACACTGGTTGTGGTTCTCCTTCGTCAGGCTGCAGTGGAGCCCTGGCCAAACAGTGTGTGTCGGCATACCCAGAGTCTTCCGTCACCATCTTTGACCTTCCCAGAGTGGTGCAAAACTCACAGAAACACTTCATGATGGACCAAGACCCGCGCATTGCCTTCTGTGAAGGTACACGTGTGCGTTTCTCAACTCTCAAGATCCACAAATAAACAAACAAGCCCATAATCCTGCTTGATAGGAGCCATTTTTAACATTAACAACATTAGCATGTTGTTAACATTAGGCTAGTTAATGATAGCACAAAATTAGGAATGCAATTAGTGTTCTACCATAGATATATACACTAGATATGGCATAGGGACCCTGAGCATGCGTCAATAGCGCCGCCACATTGGTACAGTGCTCCCAGGACAAATGTCATTCAGTCGCATTAGTCAAGACAGTGTTATTACGTGAAGATGCGGGACTTTAGCGCTGTCTACTGGTGTAGTAACGAGCAAACAAAGAAAACAAAGCACAAAGGCAGAACATTTCATAGGTAATATTAAGTTTTTTCTGTTTTTGTATGTTCTGAACTTTTGTGCTAATCAGGTCACGTTATTGAGGATAACAGTCACTTACTGCATTCACCATACGGCAAAGCAGCTCCAACTCGCACTAAACACTTGGCTTATGCTAGTTTTGTTGAATAAAATCAGCAAACAATGCAAAAGAAATATGACAACGAGATGCTGCGCTGCCAGAAACTTGTATTATTGTCAGCTAACGTTAGTGAAAGAGTCGTTCGGGGGATTCATTCACAAGCGAGTCGCTCCCTCCGTCAGTATGAGGAGTGAAAGCGGTAGAGGAGCTGTGTTTCAGGACACGGATTAGATTAAATTTAACAGGGAGGGTGAATAGCACATTTCTGTACACACAAACACAAGCTTTTTATCAGGAATGCCCGTGCGGTCACTGATCCATCAATGTAGAAAAGTGATGTCAAATT
>NC_133184.1:57990000-58057500 GCF_049306965.1 Danio rerio | reverse complement strand
GCATGCCAAACAAGCTTTTATAAATCATCAGCTAAGTGTGAACTCTTGAAATACTATTCATGAAAATAATACAGACAAATCCAAATGCCCAACACAGGCAGGCTGCGCTCCACACCAGATCAGCTGGATGAGGTATAATGCCTCCGACACCGCCTGTAGTCCCATTTAGCAACTTGATAGCAACCGTCCTTTTAAAGAAGCATAACCGATTTAAAAACTCAAGAGTGTGCTGTAACTGATGTGTTTCATAACTTTCATCAGAAATACAGCATTTTTAGCTGCAGTTATAAACTGCTTAATAACGCTTATTAACGTAGAGTTAATGCCTAACAAATAATGAAATTCACTAGATGCTGATGCCTAACAAATGATTCATAGTGTGTAGTTATTATAAAGTGTTACCCAAAGTATAAAAGTATAATTATTAGGCACATTATACATGTGGTTATAAGTCAAGAATACAGCATTTGTATCTGCAGTTATAAACAAATAAAAAAACAAATAATGAAATTCACTAGTTGCTGATGCCTAATAAATGATTCATCGTGTGTCGTTATTATAAAGTGTTACCAAATTTTTTATTATTTAGTATTTAGTTTATTAATTGAATTTCACTTTCTTTCTCTTTTTTATTATTAATATTATTTTTATCGTAATAAAGTGTATATATATGTAATTCAAATTTAAAATAGTTTTCTTCATGCACAAGAATATGTCTTGGTGTTTATTTATTCATTTAAAAACTAATGACTATCATCTTTTGCCAAAAATTTCCCCCCAAAAAGCTGCAAAAATGCTAAAAAAGTGTAGTCTAATCATATGATTACAAATTAAAAGTCTGAAAAAATCGCTCACATGACTCTTATTATTAGTGTGTATCCTTCAGATTATATTAGATTTAGATTATACATAGTCCCTGCAGGGCCTAATTAATAAAGCAGTGACTTTTATTCTGTAATAAAGCAAGTTTTGGGGTGTTTTTGTGAATTTAAGCATCACATGAGTGTCACATGAGTGTCCGCAGGCCTCTTCATTATGGTTTTATACTGGACTTCATAAAGAGCCTCTGTGGTGTTTATTAATAACTCTGAACTGGACGTTTGTCTTCAGTCTGACACTGAGAATAACAAGAATCCTCAATAAAGATTGGAGTGTATTTTAGGAGGAAACACTGTTGTTTAGTGATCTCAAATAATGTCAAATTCATCCAGTCGAAAGTAAAAAAAACAAAAACACAATGAAATCAAGAAGATCAGTCACAGCTCCTGTTATAAACACAGTTTTACGCTTAATTCAGTGTTGACTTGCTGCGTTTGCTTCATTTGTTTTCAAAATGTATAATTACTTCCTAAAACAAATGGAGATTTTTGTTTGACATCACAGTTTATTTAATGTATTTGTGTACACAGTGGGGAAATAATTGAAGAGAAATAATATTTGTAAAGGAGCTGCTGACATGGAATGAACCCAGATTTTGGTGAAAACCCAAACAATACAAACATATAAATAAAAACAAAATAAAAAAAAACTGAGGAGTTTATATTGTGTTGAATAACAATGGACAACATTGGCTCGTTCTTAAAATGTAGCCCATTTCTGGAGATCGTGAATAGACTGCACTGTAGGAAAACATATCATAAAAAAAAGGTCAAATGACTGCAGCACCGGCTGCCAAACGAAAAACATAAAATTACAGTAAAATGTCTTTGTTGAAATAAAGTGCAAAAAATAATAAATCTACCGATATTTACATTAAAATGTTTACAGAAAAACACTGTTATATTACAGACTTTTCCCAGATTATTACGATTAAATCTGTTCAATAAAGGTACATGCTAAGAGTTTTACAAAGAAACACTATTATTATACAGACTTTTTATGATCAAACGCCATCAATAAAGTGACTGCACTAAAAGTTCAAGAGAAAACAACATTATTTAAAAGAATTTTCCCTAAATCATTACGATTAAACACCTTTAATGCGTGCGTGCGTGCGTGCGTGCGTGCGTGCGTGCGTGTGTGTGTGTGTGCAATCAGCGGAATCCGGAACAGGTGCATGTGAAAATGTAACTTTATTGAACGGATTTGATCGTAATATTCTGGGAAAAGTCTGTAAAATAACAGTGTTTTCCTGTAAATATTTTAATAAGAATATCTGTAGATTTATCGTTTTTTGCACTTTATTTCAACAAAGACATTTTACCATAATTTTATGGTTTTTGTTTGGCAGCCGTTGCTGACAGTCATTTGACTTTTTTTTTTTTTAAAGATTTTTTTTTTTTTACAGAGCAAGTAATTACAGTTTATTACTTTAATTTTAAATAATTTTAAATGTACTTAAAAAAACAGGAAAAAACACCGTGTAAATAATACGGCAATTTTATTGTATAAAACAGACAAATTGCTGTAATTTCTCATTACTTATATAGTACATACAATAACAGTCAGGCTGTTAATTTACAGATATTGTTTGTAATTTTTACGGATTTTTGAATATAATTTAAAATAACAGAAAAAATACTGTATAAATAATACTGTAATTTCCCTGTATAAAAACAAAAATGTCAGTAATTTGTCTTTAATGATAAAGTACCTAAAATGACAGTCAAACTGTGAATTTAGAGAGACTGTTTGTCAGTTCTACATATAATTTTAAATGACAAAAAATTACTGTAAAAAATTTTAGGGATATTATCTGTAAAATTAGGGGGTTTTTTTTACAGCGTGATTTCAAGCAGGCCGACATTTTTAAAAGTGAAATCGAGGCTGCGGTGGGAAGAAACCCGGAGGTATCACTTGGATTTACATGGGAACGTTGTGTACCTGGCTGTACAGCTTATCAGCGAAGAGAAAATGATACAAATTTAGCATTTCACCGTCTTCCAAGTGACCTGAAGGACCATTCTGAATGAATAATGACCTTCACAGCCAATCACAGTCATTTCTGTTGAGCACTGCATGGTGAATACTATGGCAAATTAGCGCTGTTTGTTTGTTTTTAAAACTTCAGTACCGGGACAACACTCACCGGGTTACATAGGCTGAAGCAGACCCCACGGTGTTAACATGAGCTGAAGCCAAGGAGCACACTGAAGCGTATCACTCTTAAAAAGATTGTGATGTTGTTTGATGCCTAATAACTGAAGGTTTACTACAATGTTTACAGTGCTGATCCTATACACCTTATTCTTTGCTGACGAGCGGGCGAAGCCATTTGAATCTTCCGGTCTCATTCACTTCCATTCATTTTTAGACATTAAAAACTGCTTGTTTTGCTGTTTGATGTTTTCCTTATTATATTATTCTACTTGGTCTGTATAGTTATGCAAACATTTGTCTTTAGAGCAAGTAGTTTGACCGTTTTCTGTTGTTTATTATTCATAGTATTTTCTCCCATAGGCGACTGTATCGGAAGTTCTAAAACAATCACGAAAACTGGCGCACTTCCGCATTTTAGAATAAGGTCATTACTTCCGTGTTTCTTCCCACCACTGCCTTGCTTTAGTTCTTTATAATGGTGGGTGCCTGAAATAAGTGTATTATGTAGGCAGGGGTGCGTATGGCTGCATTTCGTCTTTAAAACGAACACTACAGGGCGATATGACGCCGTCACTTCTCTTGCTTACTAGCTGACCGCTTACCTTTGTATGGGCGGCTTTGTTTTCCTGCTGTTAGCAGTTTGTCCTGTGGCTCGCTGTGTATGTTGAATGGTGAGAGATGCAGAGAAGAGTTGACCGTGATGACAGGGTACGACTACGACAAAGAACGGTTGCAGAAAGCAGGTAAGACAAAAAAAAAAGCCAAAAAAAAAACAAGTTGGGGGAATTCGTTTGTTTGGGTGGTTGGTTGGTTGGTCAGTCAGTCGACAGCGGCCTCTGGTGGATTTATGTGGGAACAGCGGCACGAATGGCACTCCAAGACAAACTTGAGATCTGAAAACGTACACAGCAGCCTCCGGTGGATTCACACAAACAAAAACTGCTAAAAAACGTAGCTCCTGAGAAGTATTTGGTGCTGTTCAGAACTGTATATAGGGGTACATAATCAGAATAACCCTGGGTTTATGATGGAACACCTCTCATATGGAGAATGAAGCCTCGTGCATTGCTCAGGTGTGAGTTTCTCACAGACTTCAACAGAGTGTCCAAATCCTGACTGCTCGATCTTGCAGATTCACACTCTATAACATCAGAAAGGTCCGACCCTTCCTATCTGAACATGCAGCTCAACTCCTTGTTCAAGCTCTTGTTCTCTCCAGACTGGACTATTGCAACTCTCTACTAGCCGGGCTTCAGCTAACTCTATCAAACCTCTTCAGCTGCTCCAGAACGCAGCAGCACGAGTGGTCTTCAATGAAGCTAAAAGAGCACATGTCACTCCGCTGCTCATCCGTTTGCACTGGCTGCCAGTTGCTGCTCGCATCAAATTCAAAGCTCTGATGTTTGTTTACAAAGTGACTTCTGGCTTTGCTCCTTCTTATCTGCTCTCACTTCTGCAGATGTATGTGCCTCCAGAAACTTGCGTTCTGTGAATGAACGTCGCCTCGTGGTTCATCCCAAAGAGGGAAGAAATCACTTTCCCGAACTCTCGCATTCAATCTGCCCAGTTGGTGGAATGAACTCCCTAACTGCATCAGAACGGCAGAGTCACTCGCTGTCTTCAAGAAACCACTAAAAACTCAACTATTTAGTCTCCACTTCACTTCCTAATCTGCAATTTCCTCTCTAGATATACCACTAACTGTACTACAGAAAAATAAATAAATAAAATTTACTAATGCTTTCCTTCTTACACTTTACACACCTGAAACTCGCCTACAGCACTTCTTCATTGTTGCTCTTATAGTTGTGTAAATTGCTTCCTTGTCCTCATTTGTAAGTTGCTTTGGATAAAAGCGTCTGCTAAATCAGTGGTTCTCAAAGTGGGGGTCGGGGCCCCCTGGGGGGTCGCAGGACAATGACAAGGGGTCGCTTGGTGATATCCAAAACTCAAATAAATTTTATTAAACTATTAGAATTACCATATTTTATTCATAACCGACAGAATATAGTTAATAGTTGCATTAAAGAAACAACAACATAAAAATAACAATCAGCCATCAGCCTTTAATTTTAAAAGCAAAATGTAATTAAATCCATAAATGACTTTAAAAAGCATTATATGGCTAATTGACTGTTGCATTTTTGTGTTGTCAATAAGCTCATGTTTATATTTGCCTATAGTTGTGTCTGCAACGTTTACATATTTACAGTACAACCACCTTGAAAAATGGGGGTCGCGAGCCACTGATATGATTCTTTTTGGGGTCGCGGGCCGAAAAGTTTGGGAACCCCTGTGCTAAATGACTAAATGTAAATGTAAATGATGCTTCTGTGGGTCTCGTCTATCAAATCTGAGCTTTGTTCTGTGTTTCCTAAATTGGTTTTAAGTTAGGTGGAAGTTTGGGCCATTTTATATATAATGTGTGTGTGTGCATGTGCAAAGTGTAAGAGAGACATTAGCACACTTATTCTAATACATCTGGCACAGGCGTATCTAAAGGGTTAACAACTGATGATCCACAATAAAAATAACAAGTTACTTCCAAAGAATGAACACCAGCAGTAATCAAGAATGCATGATTATATGTTGTGACGGCTTTGCAGTCAATAAATCTGCTTATAAAGAAAGTCAATGGGACAAAAACAGCACCAACATAACCAAAGGGGGAGTCAATCTGAAGGGTTAAGAAGCACCGTCTGTAAGGTAAGAGCATTTGTTTATCAATGCTTTTTTTTAAATAGGGAGCCTGCACATTTTCCACCAGTACATTTCCATTGTTTTAATGCATTTTTATTTTCCAGTGTACTGAAACTGATTGTCTGTGGTTTGTCAGCCGTTCTTCATCAGCCGGTTCAGCTGGATATCCAGGTATCACTTCAGTTTTCTGCCAATCCTGCAATTATTAAACTGACTCTGAGCTCAATCCTAAAAATCCTCAAACACTGTAAAGAAGATCCGCTAATGAACAGGTTCTGTATTTTGGGTTTATGTGCGGTGCTGAACTGCATTATGGGATGTTGATCTCTGCTCTGTACACTTCTGATGTTGTATATTCAGCTCTACAGTTTAACAAAGAGACTTTTATTGACACTTTAGTGGTTTAAAATAATAATATAATGTATAATCAATAATACCGAGAGGAAAAAGTGTGTGGGCGAAGCAGTGGCGCAGTAGATAGTGCTGTCGCCTCACAGCAAGAAGGTCACTGGTTGGAGCCTCGGCTCAGTTGGCGTTTCTGTGTGGAGTTTGCATGTTCTCCCTGCGTTCACGTGGGTTTCCTCCGGGTGCTCCGGTTTCCCCCACAGTCCAAACACATGCAGTACAGGTGAATTGAGTAGGCTAAATTGTCCGTAGTGTATGAGTGTGTGTGTGTGGATGTTTGCTAGAGATGGGTTGTGGCTGGAAGGGCATCAGCTGCGTAAAAACTGGCTGGATAAGTTGGCGGTTCATTCCACTGTGGCAGCTCTAGATTAATAAAGGAACTATAGCCGACAAGAAAATGAAATGGAATAAGTGTGTAGTTCATTACAAGGCTTCTGTAGTGTAATATACAACACCAACACACACAATACAGCACTGCACACTAATACACATGATCACTTTAATACAGTTGTCAAGTTTAAAGATAGTTGGAAGAAAGATCAAGATCCCATAATGCAATTCAGAAGCAGAAATAAACAGGGGGGGGGGGGGGGGTGGGGTGTCACAAAATATGGAAACCTGCTAATTTACAGATATTGTTTATAGTGTGGTTTACTCTGGACAGCTATTTATTGGTGCCTGGAAATGCAGGAATTTCTCCATGTAGTAGATTCGGTTTCCAGATTACTGTTATGTGAAGTTTATTCATAAACTAATTTCGAGAGGATCACGTGATTATGATTGAACACAGCTGGTTCTGCATTAGCCTGCATGATCCACCAATCAGGCCAGTCCTAATTCACTATAAAGAGCCAGGGTTTCTCACTGCAGTCATCTTCGATTTGAAGCATCCCCCCTTCCACCCCTACCTCTTCACCTTTCCCTCCATAGGGCGGCACGGTCTCAAGAACGTCACCTGTTCTAGTCTTTTAACAGGACGGCGGTCATTTCTGTGAGTAGTTTGCATGTTCTTCCTGTGCTCACGTGGGTTTTCCCCGGGTTTCCTTCCACATTACAAAAATATGCACAACAAGTCAAATGATCAATCTAAATTTAGCTCTACAGTCAATCTCTCATCCTGCAGCACATCTCTTCATAGCAATCAATTTAGTCATCAGCTCTTATCAAAGGGGGAGTTGTCGAGATCTATCTCAGAGTTCCCCTCTCGCCCTGCAAACGGGAGAGAGCCCAGGGCTCAAGGACCTTTTGGGCTCAGGGCTCTCTCCTGGGACAGCATTCCAAGCTTGCTTATAATCTGCTAAGTGTGAACTCTTGAAACAACGTTTTGACATCTGATATATGTTATATATGTTCATATATAGTTGAAGTCAAAATTATTCACCCTCCTGTGAATTTATTTCTTCTTCAAATATTTCCCAGATTATGTTGAACTGATTCAGGAATTGTTCACAGTGTTTCCTCTAATATTTGTTCTTCTGGAGAAAGTCAGATTTGTTTTATTTTGGCTAGAATAAAAGCAGTTTTTAATAGTTTTAAAGCCATATTAAGCTCAATATTATTCACCCCTTCAGCAATATTAGTGTTGGATTGTCTCCAGAACAAACCACTGTTATACAATGACTTGCCTAATTACCCTAACTTTACCCTGATTACCCTAGTGAAGCCTTTACATGTCACTGTAAGCTGAACACTAGTGTCTTGAAGAATATCTAGACTAATATTATGTGCTGTCATCATGATGAAGAGGAAACACATCAGCTATTAGAGATGAGTTATTAACACTATTATGATTAGAAATGTGTTGAAAACATCTCTCTATTAAACAGAAATTAGGGAAAAATATAAATAAATTAAAATTCATTAGAAGGGCGAATAATTCTGACTATGTGTGTATAGAGAGATGGACAGATGTATTTTCTTCATTCAGTTGTTGATCATACAGTGTGACATTCAGCTGAACTCCATTAGTCATGCTCTGCTGACCATGATGCATTTACTGTGTGTGTGTGTGTGTGTGTGTGTGTGTGTGTGTCAGACATGAGACTGATCAACAGCATCATAAAGACACAGTGAACAAACAGCGTCATTAGAAAGACAAAAACATGATTGTGACGCAATGTTTTCTGCTGTCTTGCCTCATTTTAAAATCCTTAGTTTCATATTTTTTCTCATGTGTTGTAAAATGTTTGATTTCTGCGTCGTGTTACATCACATGTTGTGAAATGCACTTTATTTTGCATTATTTCTGTCATGTTGCATCTAATGATGCTGACAAATGAATGCGTTCTGTGTTCCCGCATTTCTGCGTCATGTTACTCTGCTTGTTGTGAAATTAATGATTTTTGCATTTTTGCAAGCTGTTTGCACATCTACTGTTGAGAAATTAAGAAATTAATGCTTTTTAAAAGTTTTTGAACCATGTCACACTTTCTGCTGAGAGATTGAAGATATTTAGCGTTTTCGCATCGTTATGTCCCGCATTGTGTATTTGTTTTTGCCATTTTTTTCACCATGTTACATTGAATTCTGACTATTGTTTTTTACTGTTTTTGCACCGTTACATCTTATTTTGAGAAAATAAAGTTTTTTTCAGCATGAATGTTACATCTTATGTTGAGAAAGTAACGATTTTTACCATTTTTTCAGGATGTATGTTACATTTTACGTTAAGGAAAATATCAATATGTTGCATGTTTTTTCAGCATTTATGTTACATCTTTCATTAAGAATAATATAATTTAAAAAAATTTTTAAGCATGTGTTACATTTTACATTGAAAAAATAATGATTTTTACAGTTTTTAGCATGTGTTACATCTTACGTTGAGAAAATAATGATTTTTCCGTTTTTTTCAGCATGAATGTTACATCTTACATTGAGAAAGTAACGATTTTTAGTTTTTCAACATGAATGTTACATCTTACGTTGAGAAAATAACGATTTTTCCGTTTTTTTTAGCATGAAAATTACATCTTATGTTAAGAAAATAATGATTTTTACTGTTTTTCAGCATGAATGTTACATCTAACATTGAGAAAATAACGATTTTTAAAAAAATTTTCAGCATGAATGTTACATCTTACATTGAGAAAATAACGATTTTTCAGTTTTTTAGCATGAATGTTACATCTTACGTTGAGAAAGTAACGATTTTTAGTTTTTCAACATGAATGTTACATCTTACGTTGAGAAAATAACGATTTTTCCATTTTTTTTAGCATGAAAATTACATCTTATGTTAAGAAAATAACGATTTTTACTGTTTTTCAGCATGAATGTTACATCTTACATTGAGAAAATAACGATTTTTACCATTTTTTCAGCATGAATGTTACATCTTACATTGAGAGAATAACGATTTTTCAGTTTTTTTAGCATGAATGTTACATCTTACATTGAGAAAATAACGATGTTTACCATTTTTTTTTCAGCATGAATGTTACATCTTACATTGAGAAAATAACGATTTTTCAGTTTTTTTAGCATTAATGTAACATCTTACGTTGAGAAAATAACGATGTTTACCATTTTTTTCCAGCATGAATGTTACATCTTACGTTGAGAAAATAACGATTTTTTTACCGTTTTTCAGCATGAATGTTACATCTTACATTGAGAAAATAACAATTTTTCAGTTTTTTTAGCATGAATGTTACATCTTACATTGAGAAAATAAAGATTTTTACCGTTTTTCAGCATGAATGTAACATCTCGCGTTGAGAAAATAACAATTTTTAGCGTTTTTTTAGCCTGAATGTCACATCTTACGTTGAGAAAATAACAATTTTTACCGTTTTTCTGCATGAATGTTACATCTTACGTTGAGAAAATAAAGATTTTTAGACTTTTTTCAGCATGAATGTTATATCTGACGTTGAGAGAATAACGAGTTTTACCTTTTTTTCTGCATGAATGTTACATCTTACGTTGAGAAAATAACAATTTTTACCATTTTTCAGCATAAATGTTACATCTTACATTGAGAAAATAACGATTTTTACCGTTTTTTTAGCATGAATGTTACACCTTACGTTGAGAAAATAACGATTTTTACCGTTTTTTCAGCATGAATGTTACATCTTACATTGAGAAAATAACGATTTTTACCGTTTTTTTAGCATGAATGTTACACCTTACGTTGAGAAAATAACGATTTTTACCGTTTTTTTAGCATGAATGTTACATCTTACGTTGAGAAAATAACGATTTTTTACCGTTTTTCAGCATGAATGTTACATCTTACATTGAGAAAATAACGATTTTTACCGTTTTTTCAGCATAAATGTTACATCTTACGTTGAGAAAATAACGATGTTTACCATTTTTTTCCAGCATGAATGTTATATCTTACGTTGAGAAAATAACGATTTTTACCATTTTTCAGCATGAATGTTACATCTTACGTTGAGAAAATAAAGATTTTTACCGTTTTTCAGCATGAATGTTACATCTTACATTGATAAAATAACGATTTTTACCGTTTTTCAGCATGAATGTTACATCTTACGTTGAGAAAATAACGATTTTTAAAAAAAATTTCAGCATGAATGTTACATCTTACATTGAGAAAATAAAGATTTTTACCATTTTTCAGCATGAATGTTACATCTTACATTGAGAGAATAATGATTTTTACCGTTTTTCAGCATGAATGTAACATCTTACGTTGAGAAAATAACGATTTTTAGACTTTTTTCAGCATGAATGTTACATCTTACGTTGAGAAAATAAAGATTTTTAGACTTTTTTCAGCATGAATGTTATATCTTACGTTGAGAGAATAACGAGTTTTACCTTTTTTTCTGCATGAATGTTACATCTTACGTTGAGAAAATAACGATTTTTACCTTTTTTCAGCATAAATGTTATATCTTACGTTGAGAAAATACCGATTTTTACCATTTTTCAGCATAAATGTTACATCTTACATTGAGAAAATAACGATTTTTACCGTTTTTTTTGCATGAATGTTACATCTTACGTTGAGAAAATACGATTTTTTAACGTTTTTCAGCATGAATGTTACAACTTACATTGAGAAAATAACGATTTTTCAGTTTTTTTAGCATGAATGTTACATCTTACATTGAGAAAATAACGATGTTTACCATTTTTTTTTCAGCATGAATGTTACATCTTACATTGAGAAAATAACGATTTTTCAGTTTTTTTAGCATTAATGTAACATCTTACGTTGAGAAAATAACGATGTTTACCATTTTTTTCCAGCATGAATGTTACATCTTACATTGAGAAAATAAAGATTTTTACCGTTTTTCAGCATGAATGTAACATCTCGCGTTGAGAAAATAACAATTTTTAGCGTTTTTTTAGCCTGAATGTTACATCTTACGTTGAGAAAATAACAATTTTTACCGGTTTTTTTAGCATGAAAATTACATCTTATGTTAAGAAAATAACGATTTTTACTGTTTTTCAGCATGAATGTTACATCTTACATTGAGAAAATAACGATTTTTACCATTTTTTTAGCATGAATGTTACATCTTACATTGAGAGAATAACGATTTTTCAGTTTTTTTAGCATGAATGTTACATCTTACATTGAGAAAATAACGATTTTTCAGTTTTTTTAGCATTAATGTAACATCTTACGTTGAGAAAATAACGATGTTTACCATTTTTTTCCAGCATGAATGTTACATCTTACGTTGAGAAAATAACGATTTTTTTACCGTTTTTCAGCATGAATGTTACATCTTACATTGAGAAAATAACAATTTTTCAGTTTTTTTAGCATGAATGTTACATCTTACATTGAGAAAATAAAGATTTTTACCGTTTTTCAGCATGAATGTAACATCTCGCGTTGAGAAAATAACAATTTTTAGCGTTTTTTTAGCCTGAATGTCACATCTTACGTTGAGAAAATAACAATTTTTACCGTTTTTTTTTCAGCATGAATGTTACATCTTACATTGAGAAAACAACGATTTTTACCGTTTTTCTGCATGAATGTTACATCTTACGTTGAGAAAATAAAGATTTTTAGACTTTTTTCAGCATGAATGTTATATCTGACGTTGAGAAAATAACAATTTTTACCATTTTTCAGCATAAATGTTACATCTTACATTGAGAAAATAACGATTTTTACCGTTTTTTTAGCATGAATGTTACACCTTACGTTGAGAAAATAACGATTTTTACCGTTTTTTCAGCATGAATGTTACATCTTACATTGAGAAAATAACGATTTTTACCGTTTTTTTAGCATGAATGTTACACCTTACGTTGAGAAAATAACGATTTTTACCGTTTTTTTAGCATGAATGTTACATCTTACGTTGAGAAAATAACGATTTTTTACCGTTTTTCAGCATGAATGTTATATCTTACGTTGAGAAAATAACGATTTTTACCGTTTTTTCAGCATGAATGTTACATCTTACATTGAGAAAATAACGATTTTTACCGTTTTTTCAGCATAAATGTTACATCTTACGTTGAGAAAATAACGATGTTTACCATTTTTTTCCAGCATGAATGTTATATCTTACGTTGAGAAAATAACGATTTTTACCATTTTTCAGCATGAATGTTACATCTTACGTTGAGAAAATAAAGATTTTTACCGTTTTTCAGCATGAATGTTACATCTTACATTGATAAAATAACGATTTTTACCGTTTTTCAGCATGAATGTTACATCTTACGTTGAGAAAATAACGATTTTTAAAAAAAATTTCAGCATGAATGTTACATCTTACATTGAGAAAATAAAGATTTTTACCATTTTTCAGCATGAATGTTACATCTTACATTGAGAGAATAATGATTTTTACCGTTTTTCAGCATGAATGTAACATCTTACGTTGAGAAAATAACGATTTTTAGACTTTTTTCAGCATGAATGTTACATCTTACGTTGAGAAAATAAAGATTTTTAGACTTTTTTCAGCATGAATGTTATATCTTACGTTGAGAGAATAACGAGTTTTACCTTTTTTTCTGCATGAATGTTACATCTTACGTTGAGAAAATAACGATTTTTACCTTTTTTCAGCATAAATGTTATATCTTACGTTGAGAAAATACCGATTTTTACCATTTTTCAGCATAAATGTTACATCTTACATTGAGAAAATAACGATTTTTACCGTTTTTTTTGCATGAATGTTACATCTTACGTTGAGAAAATACGATTTTTTAACGTTTTTCAGCATGAATGTTACAACTTACATTGAGAAAATAACGATTTTTCAGTTTTTTTAGCATGAATGTTACATCTTACATTGAGAAAATAACGATGTTTACCATTTTTTTTTTCAGCATGAATGTTACATCTTACATTGAGAAAATAACGATTTTTCAGTTTTTTTAGCATTAATGTAACATCTTACGTTGAGAAAATAACGATGTTTACCATTTTTTTCCAGCATGAATGTTACATCTTACATTGAGAAAATAAAGATTTTTACCGTTTTTCAGCATGAATGTAACATCTCGCGTTGAGAAAATAACAATTTTTAGCGTTTTTTTAGCCTGAATGTTACATCTTACGTTGAGAAAATAACAATTTTTACCGGTTTTTTTTCAGCATGAATGTTACATCTTACATTGAGAAAACAACGATTTTTACCGTTTTTCTGCATGAATGTTACATCTTACGTTGAGAAAATAAAGATTTTTAGACTTTTTTCAGCATGAATGTTATATCTTACGTTGAGAGAATAACGAGTTTTACCTTTTTTTCTGCATGAATGTTATATCTTACGTTGAGAAAATAACAATTTTTACAGTTTTTTTAGCATGAATGTTATATCTTACATTGAGAAAATAACGATTTTTACCGTTTTTTTAGCATGAATGTTACACCTTACGTTGAGAAAATAACGATTTTTACCGTTTTTTCAGCATGAATGTTACATCTTACGTTGAGAAAATAAAGATTTTTACCGTTTTTCAGCATGAATGTAACATCTCGCGTTGAGAAAATAACAATTTTTAGCGTTTTTTTAGCCTGAATGTCACATCTTACGTTGAGAAAATAACAATTTTTACCGTTTTTTTTTTCAGCATGAATGTTACATCTTACGTTGAGAAAATAAAGATTTTTACCGTTTTTCAGCATGAATGTTACATCTTACATTGAGAAAATAACGATTTTTACCGTTTTTCAGCATGAATGTTACATCTTACGTTGAGAAAATAACGATTTTTAAAAAAAATTTCAGCATGAATGTTACATCTTACATTGAGAAAATAAAGATTTTTACCATTTTTCAGCATGAATGTTACATCTTACATTGAGAGAATAATGATTTTTACCCTTTTTCAGCATGAATGTAACATCTTACGTTGAGAAAATAACGATTTTTAGACTTTTTTCAGCATGAATGTTACATCTTACGTTGAGAAAATAAAGATTTTTAGACTTTTTTCAGCATGAATGTTATATCTTACGTTGAGAGAATAACGAGTTTTACCTTTTTTTCTGCATGAATGTTACATCTTACGTTGAGAAAATAACGATTTTTACCTTTTTTCAGCATAAATGTTATATCTTACGTTGAGAAAATACCGATTTTTACCATTTTTCAGCATAAATGTTACATCTTACATTGAGAAAATAACGATTTTTACCGTTTTTTTTAGCATGAATGTTACATCTTACGTTGAGAAAATACGATTTTTTAACGTTTTTCAGCATGAATGTTACAACTTACATTGAGAAAATAACGATTTTTCAGTTTTTTTAGCATGAATGTTACATCTTACATTGAGAAAATAACGATGTTTACCATTTTTTTTTCAGCATGAATGTTACATCTTACATTGAGAAAATAACGATTTTTCAGTTTTTTTAGCATTAATGTAACATCTTACGTTGAGAAAATAACGATGTTTACCATTTTTTTTTCAGCATGAATGTTACATCTTACGTTGAGAAAATAAAGATTTTTACCGTTTTTCAGCATGAATGTAACATCTCGCGTTGAGAAAATAACAATTTTTAGCGTTTTTTTAGCCTGAATGTTACATCTTACGTTGAGAAAATAACAATTTTTACCGTTTTTTTTTCAGCATGAATGTTACATCTTACATTGAGAAAACAACGATTTTTACCGTTTTTCTGCATGAATGTTACATCTTACGTTGAGAAAATAAAGATTTTTAGACTTTTTTCAGCATGAATGTTATATCTTACGTTGAGAGAATAACGAGTTTTACCTTTTTTTCTGCATGAATGTTATATCTTACGTTGAGAAAATAACAATTTTTACAGTTTTTTTAGCATGAATGTTATATCTTACGTTGAGAAAATACCGATTTTTACCATTTTTCAGCATAAATGTTACATCTTACATTGAGAAAATAACGATTTTTACCGTTTTTTTAGCATGAATGTTACACCTTACGTTGAGAAAATAACGATTTTTACCGTTTTTTCAGCATGAATGTTACATCTTACGTTGAGAAAATAAAGATTTTTACCGTTTTTCAGCATGAATGTAACATCTCGCGTTGAGAAAATAACAATTTTTAGCGTTTTTTTAGCCTGAATGTCACATCTTACGTTGAGAAAATAACAATTTTTACCGTTTTTTTTTCAGCATGAATGTTACATCTTACATTGAGAAAATAACGATTTTTACCGTTTTTCAGCATGAATGTTACATCTTACGTTGAGAAAATAACGATTTTTAAAAAAAATTTCAGCATGAATGTTACATCTTACATTGAGAAAATAAAGATTTTTACCATTTTTCAGCATGAATGTTACATCTTACATTGAGAGAATAATGATTTTTACCCTTTTTCAGCATGAATGTAACATCTTACGTTGAGAAAATAACGATTTTTAGACTTTTTTCAGCATGAATGTTACATCTTACGTTGAGAAAATAAAGATTTTTAGACTTTTTTCAGCATGAATGTTATATCTTACGTTGAGAGAATAACGAGTTTTACCTTTTTTTCTGCATGAATGTTACATCTTACGTTGAGAAAATAACGATTTTTACCTTTTTTCAGCATAAATGTTATATCTTACGTTGAGAAAATACCGATTTTTACCATTTTTCAGCATAAATGTTACATCTTACATTGAGAAAATAACGATTTTTACCGTTTTTTTTAGCATGAATGTTACATCTTACGTTGAGAAAATACGATTTTTTAACGTTTTTCAGCATGAATGTTACAACTTACATTGAGAAAATAACGATTTTTCAGTTTTTTTAGCATGAATGTTACATCTTACATTGAGAAAATAACGATGTTTACCATTTTTTTTTCAGCATGAATGTTACATCTTACATTGAGAAAATAACGATTTTTCAGTTTTTTTAGCATTAATGTAACATCTTACGTTGAGAAAATAACGATGTTTACCATTTTTTTTTCAGCATGAATGTTACATCTTACGTTGAGAAAATAAAGATTTTTACCGTTTTTCAGCATGAATGTAACATCTCGCGTTGAGAAAATAACAATTTTTAGCGTTTTTTTAGCCTGAATGTTACATCTTACGTTGAGAAAATAACAATTTTTACCGTTTTTTTTTCAGCATGAATGTTACATCTTACATTGAGAAAACAACGATTTTTACCGTTTTTCTGCATGAATGTTACATCTTACGTTGAGAAAATAAAGATTTTTAGACTTTTTTCAGCATGAATGTTATATCTTACGTTGAGAGAATAACGAGTTTTACCTTTTTTTCTGCATGAATGTTATATCTTACGTTGAGAAAATAACAATTTTTACAGTTTTTTTAGCATGAATGTTATATCTTACGTTGAGAAAATACCGATTTTTACCATTTTTCAGCATAAATGTTACATCTTACATTGAGAAAATAACGATTTTTACCGTTTTTTTAGCATGAATGTTACACCTTACGTTGAGAAAATAACGATTTTTACCGTTTTTTCAGCATGAATGTTACATCTTACGTTGAGAAAATAAAGATTTTTACCGTTTTTCAGCATGAATGTAACATCTCGCGTTGAGAAAATAACAATTTTTAGCGTTTTTTTAGCCTGAATGTCACATCTTACGTTGAGAAAATAACAATTTTTACCGTTTTTTTTTCAGCATGAATGTTACATCTTACATTGAGAAAACAATGATTTTTACCGTTTTTCTGCATGAATGTTACATCTTCTGTTGAGAAAATAAAGATTTTTAGACTTTTTTCAGCATGAATGTTATATCTTACGTTGAGAGAATAATGATTTTTACCGTTTTTCAGCATGAATGTAACATCTTACGTTGAGAAAATAACGATTTTTAGACTTTTTTCAGCATGAATGTTACATCTTACGTTGAGAGAATAACGAGTTTTACCTTTTTTTCTGCATGAATGTTACATCTTACGTTGAGAAAATAACGATTTTTACCTTTTTTCAGCATAAATGTTATATCTTACGTTGAGAAAATACCGATATTTACCATTTTTCAGCATAAATGTTACATCTTACATTTAGAAAATAACGATTTTTACCGTTTTTTTTAGCATGAATGTTACATCTTACGTTGAGAAAATACGATTTTTTACCGTTTTTCAGCATGAATGTTACATCCTACATTGAGAAAATAACGATTTTTCAGTTTTTTTAGCATGAATGTTACATCTTACATTGAGAAAATAACGATGTTTACCATTTTTTTTTCAGCATGAATGTTACATCTTACATTGAGAAAATAACTATTTTTACAGTTTTTCAGCTTGAATGTTATATCTTACGTTGAGAAAATAACGATTTTTACCGTTTTTCAGTATGAATGTTACATCTTACATTGAGAAAATAACGATTTTTACAGTTTTTCAGCATGAATGTTACATCTTACGTTGAGAAAATAAAGATTTTTACCATTTTTCAGCATGAATGTTACATCTTACATTGAGAAAATAACGATTTTTACCGTTTTTCAGCATGAATGTAACATCTCACGTTGAGAAAATAAAAATTTTTAGCGTTTTTTTAGCCTGAATGTTACATCTTACGTTGAGAAAATAACAATTTTTACCGTTTTTTTTCAGCATGAATGTTACATCTTACATTGAGAAAACAACGATTTTTACCATTTTTCTGCATGAATGTTACATCTTACATTGAGAAAACAACGATTTTTACCATTTTTCTGCATGAATGTTACATCTTACATTGAGAAAACAACGATTTTTACCATTTTTCGGCATGAATGTTACATCTTACGTTGAGAAAATAACGATTTTTAGACTTTTTTCAGCATGAATGTTATATCTTACGTTGAGAGAATAACGAGTTTTACCTTTTTTTCTGCATGAATGTTACATCTTACGTTGAGAAAATAACAATTTTTACAGTTTTTTTAGCATGAATGTTATATCTTACGTTGAGAAAATACCGATTTTTACCATTTTTCAGCATAAATGTTACATCTTACATTGAGAAAATAACGATTTTTACCGTTTTTTTAGCATGAATGTTACATCTTACGTTGAGAAAATAACGATTTTTTACCGTTTTTCAGCATGAATGTTACATCTTACATTGAGAAAATAACGATTTTTCAGTTTTTTTAGCATGAATATAACATCTTACGTTGAGAAAGTAACCATTTTTACCGTTTTTTCAGCATGAATGTTACATCTTACGTTGAGAAAATAACGATGTTTACCATTTTTTTCCAGCATGAATGTTATATCTTACGTTGAGAAAATAACGATTTTTACCATTTTTTCAGCTTGAATGTTATATCTTACGTTGAGAAAATAACAATTTTTACAGTTTTTTTAGCATGAATGTTATATCTTACGTTGAGAAAATACCGATTTTTACCATTTTTCAGCATAAATGTTACATCTTACATTGAGAAAATAACGATTTTTACCGTTTTTTCAGCATGAATGTTACATCTTACGTTGAGAAAATAACGATTTTTTACCGTTTTTCAACATGAATGTTACATCTTACGTTGAGAAAATAACGATTTTTCCATTTTTTTTAGCATGAAAATTACATCTTATGTTAAGAAATGAACGATTTTTACTGTTTTTCAGCATGAATGTTACATCTTACATTGAGAAAATAACGATTTTTACCATTTTTTCAGCATGAATGTTACATCTTACATTGAGAAAATAACGATTTTTCAGTTTTTTTTAGCATTAATGTAACATCTTACGTTGAGAAAATAACGATGTTTACCATTTTTTTCCAGCATGAATGTTATATCTTACGTTGAGAAAATAACGATTTTTACCATTTTTTCAGCTTGAATGTTACATCTTACGTTGAGAAAATAAAGATTTTTACCGTTTTTCAGCATGAATGTAACATCTCGCGTTGAGAAAATAACAATTTTTAGCGTTTTTTTAGCCTGAATGTTACATCTTACGTTGAGAAAATAACAATTTTTACCGTTTTTTTTTCAGCATGAATGTTACATCTTACATTGAGAAAACAACGATTTTTACCGTTTTTCTGCATGAATGTTACATCTTACGTTGAGAAAATAAAGATTTTTAGACTTTTTTCAGCATGAATGTTATATCTTACGTTAAGAGAATAACGAGTTTTACCTTTTTTTCTGCATGAATGTTACATCTTACATTGAGAAAACAACGATTTTTACAGTTTTTTTAGCATGAATGTTATATCTTACGTTGAGAAAATACCGATTTTTACCATTTTTCAGCATAAATGTTACATCTTACATTGAGAAAATAACGATTTTTTACCGTTTTTTTAGCATGAATGTTACACCTTACGTTGAGAAAATAACGATTTTTACCGTTTTTTCAGCATGAATGTTACATCTTACGTTGAGAAAATAACGATTTTTTACCGTTTTTCAGCATGAATGTTACATCTTACATTGAGAAAATAACCATTTTTACCGTTTTTTCAGCATGAATGTTACATCTTACGTTGAGAAAATAACGATTTTTACCGTTTTTTCAGCATAAATGTTACATCTTACGTTGAGAAAATAACGATGTTTACCATTTTTTTCCAGCATGAATGTTATATCTTACGTTGAGAAAATAACGATTTTTACCATTTTTTCAGCTTGAATGTTATATCTTACGTTGAGAAAATAACGATTTTTACCATTTTTCAGCATGAATGTTACATCTTACGTTGAGAAAATAAAGATTTTTACCGTTTTTCAGCATGAATGTTACATCTTACATTGAGAAAATAACGATTTTTACCGTTTTTCAGCATGAATGTTACATCTTACGTTGAGAAAATAACGATTTTTAAAAAAATTTCAGCATGAATGTTACATCTTACATTGAGAAAATAAAGATTTTTACCATTTTTCAGCATGAATGTTACATCTTACATTGAGAAAATAACGATTTTTACAGTTTTTCAGCATGAATGTTACATCTTACATTGAGAAAATAAAGATTTTTACCATTTTTCAGCATGAATGTTACATCTTACGTTGAGAAAATAAAGATTTTTACCGTTTTTCAGCATGAATGTAACATCTCGCGTTGAGAAAATAACAATTTTTAGCGTTTTTTTAGCCTGAATGTTACATCTTACGTTGAGAAAATAACAATTTTTACCGGTTTTTTTTCAGCATGAATGTTACATCTTACATTGAGAAAACAACGATTTTTACCGTTTTTCTGCATGAATGTTACATCTTACGTTGAGAAAATAAAGATTTTTAGACTTTTTTCAGCATGAATGTTATATCTTACGTTGAGAGAATAACGAGTTTTACCTTTTTTCTGCATGAATGTATATCTTACGTTGAGAAAATAACAATTTTTACAGATTTTTTAGCATGAATGTTATATCTTACGTTGAGAAAATACCGATTTTTACCATTTTTCAGCATAAATGTTACATCTTACATTGAGAAAATAACGATTTTTACCGTTTTTTTAGCATGAATGTTACACCTTACGTTGAGAAAATAACGATTTTTACCGTTTTTTCAGCATGAATGTTACATCTTATGTTGAGAAAATAAAGATTTTTACCGTTTTTCAGCATGAATGTAACATCTCGCGTTGAGAAAATAACAATTTTTAGCGTTTTTTTAGCCTGAATGTCACATCTTACGTTGAGAAAATAACAATTTTTACCGTTTTTTTTTTCAGCATGAATGTTACATCTTACGTTGAGAAAATAAAGATTTTTACCGTTTTTCAGCATGAATGTTACATCTTACATTGAGAAAATAACGATTTTTACCGTTTTTCAGCATGAATGTTACATCTTACGTTGAGAAAATAACGATTTTTAAAAAAAATTTCAGCATGAATGTTACATCTTACATTGAGAAAATAAAGATTTTTACCATTTTTCAGCATGAATGTTACATCTTACATTGAGAGAATAATGATTTTTACCCTTTTTCAGCATGAATGTAACATCTTACGTTGAGAAAATAACGATTTTTAGACTTTTTTCAGCATGAATGTTACATCTTACGTTGAGAAAATAAAGATTTTTAGACTTTTTTCAGCATGAATGTTATATCTTACGTTGAGAGAATAACGAGTTTTACCTTTTTTTCTGCATGAATGTTACATCTTACGTTGAGAAAATAACGATTTTTACCTTTTTTCAGCATAAATGTTATATCTTACGTTGAGAAAATACCGATTTTTACCATTTTTCAGCATAAATGTTACATCTTACATTGAGAAAATAACGATTTTTACCGTTTTTTTTAGCATGAATGTTACATCTTACGTTGAGAAAATACGATTTTTTAACGTTTTTCAGCATGAATGTTACAACTTACATTGAGAAAATAACGATTTTTCAGTTTTTTTAGCATGAATGTTACATCTTACATTGAGAAAATAACGATGTTTACCATTTTTTTTTCAGCATGAATGTTACATCTTACATTGAGAAAATAACGATTTTTCAGTTTTTTTAGCATTAATGTAACATCTTACGTTGAGAAAATAACGATGTTTACCATTTTTTTTTCAGCATGAATGTTACATCTTACGTTGAGAAAATAAAGATTTTTACCGTTTTTCAGCATGAATGTAACATCTCGCGTTGAGAAAATAACAATTTTTAGCGTTTTTTTAGCCTGAATGTTACATCTTACGTTGAGAAAATAACAATTTTTACCGTTTTTTTTTCAGCATGAATGTTACATCTTACATTGAGAAAACAACGATTTTTACCGTTTTTCTGCATGAATGTTACATCTTACGTTGAGAAAATAAAGATTTTTAGACTTTTTTCAGCATGAATGTTATATCTTACGTTGAGAGAATAACGAGTTTTACCTTTTTTTCTGCATGAATGTTATATCTTACGTTGAGAAAATAACAATTTTTACAGTTTTTTTAGCATGAATGTTATATCTTACGTTGAGAAAATACCGATTTTTACCATTTTTCAGCATAAATGTTACATCTTACATTGAGAAAATAACGATTTTTACCGTTTTTTTAGCATGAATGTTACACCTTACGTTGAGAAAATAACGATTTTTACCGTTTTTTCAGCATGAATGTTACATCTTACGTTGAGAAAATAAAGATTTTTACCGTTTTTCAGCATGAATGTAACATCTCGCGTTGAGAAAATAACAATTTTTAGCGTTTTTTTAGCCTGAATGTCACATCTTACGTTGAGAAAATAACAATTTTTACCGTTTTTTTTTCAGCATGAATGTTACATCTTACATTGAGAAAACAATGATTTTTACCGTTTTTCTGCATGAATGTTACATCTTCTGTTGAGAAAATAAAGATTTTTAGACTTTTTTCAGCATGAATGTTATATCTTACGTTGAGAGAATAATGATTTTTACCGTTTTTCAGCATGAATGTAACATCTTACGTTGAGAAAATAACGATTTTTAGACTTTTTTCAGCATGAATGTTACATCTTACGTTGAGAGAATAACGAGTTTTACCTTTTTTTCTGCATGAATGTTACATCTTACGTTGAGAAAATAACGATTTTTACCTTTTTTCAGCATAAATGTTATATCTTACGTTGAGAAAATACCGATATTTACCATTTTTCAGCATAAATGTTACATCTTACATTTAGAAAATAACGATTTTTACCGTTTTTTTTAGCATGAATGTTACATCTTACGTTGAGAAAATACGATTTTTTACCGTTTTCAGCATGAATGTTACATCCTACATTGAGAAAATAACGATTTTTCAGTTTTTTTAGCATGAATGTTACATCTTACATTGAGAAAATAACGATGTTTACCATTTTTTTTTCAGCATGAATGTTACATCTTACATTGAGAAAATAACTATTTTTACAGTTTTTCAGCTTGAATGTTATATCTTACGTTGAGAAAATAACGATTTTTACCGTTTTTCAGTATGAATGTTACATCTTACATTGAGAAAATAACGATTTTTACAGTTTTTCAGCATGAATGTTACATCTTACGTTGAGAAAATAAAGATTTTTACCATTTTTCAGCATGAATGTTACATCTTACATTGAGAAAATAACGATTTTTACCGTTTTTCAGCATGAATGTAACATCTCACGTTGAGAAAATAAAAATTTTTAGCGTTTTTTTAGCCTGAATGTTACATCTTACGTTGAGAAAATAACAATTTTTACCGTTTTTTTTCAGCATGAATGTTACATCTTACATTGAGAAAACAACGATTTTTACCATTTTTCTGCATGAATGTTACATCTTACATTGAGAAAACAACGATTTTTACCATTTTTCTGCATGAATGTTACATCTTACATTGAGAAAACAACGATTTTTACCATTTTTCGGCATGAATGTTACATCTTACGTTGAGAAAATAACGATTTTTAGACTTTTTTCAGCATGAATGTTATATCTTACGTTGAGAGAATAACGAGTTTTACCTTTTTTTCTGCATGAATGTTACATCTTACGTTGAGAAAATAACAATTTTTACAGTTTTTTTAGCATGAATGTTATATCTTACGTTGAGAAAATACCGATTTTTACCATTTTTCAGCATAAATGTTACATCTTACATTGAGAAAATAACGATTTTTACCGTTTTTTTAGCATGAATGTTACATCTTACGTTGAGAAAAAAACGATTTTTTACCGTTTTTCAGCATGAATGTTACATCTTACATTGAGAAAATAACGATTTTTCAGTTTTTTTAGCATGAATATAACATCTTACGTTGAGAAAGTAACCATTTTTACCGTTTTTTCAGCATGAATGTTACATCTTACGTTGAGAAAATAACGATGTTTACCATTTTTTTCCAGCATGAATGTTATATCTTACGTTGAGAAAATAACGATTTTTACCATTTTTTCAGCTTGAATGTTATATCTTACGTTGAGAAAATAACAATTTTTACAGTTTTTTTAGCATGAATGTTATATCTTACGTTGAGAAAATACCGATTTTTACCATTTTTCAGCATAAATGTTACATCTTACATTGAGAAAATAACGATTTTTACCGTTTTTTCAGCATGAATGTTACATCTTACGTTGAGAAAATAACGATTTTTTACCGTTTTTCAACATGAATGTTACATCTTACGTTGAGAAAATAACGATTTTTCCATTTTTTTTAGCATGAAAATTACATCTTATGTTAAGAAATGAACGATTTTTACTGTTTTTCAGCATGAATGTTACATCTTACATTGAGAAAATAACGATTTTTACCATTTTTTCAGCATGAATGTTACATCTTACATTGAGAAAATAACGATTTTTCAGTTTTTTTTAGCATTAATGTAACATCTTACGTTGAGAAAATAACGATGTTTACCATTTTTTTCCAGCATGAATGTTATATCTTACGTTGAGAAAATAACGATTTTTACCATTTTTTCAGCTTGAATGTTACATCTTACGTTGAGAAAATAAAGATTTTTACCGTTTTTCAGCATGAATGTAACATCTCGCGTTGAGAAAATAACAATTTTTAGCGTTTTTTTAGCCTGAATGTTACATCTTACGTTGAGAAAATAACAATTTTTACCGGTTTTTTTTCAGCATGAATGTTACATCTTACATTGAGAAAACAACGATTTTTACCGTTTTTCTGCATGAATGTTACATCTTACGTTGAGAAAATAAAGATTTTTAGACTTTTTTCAGCATGAATGTTACATCTTACGTTAAGAGAATAACGAGTTTTACCTTTTTTTCTGCATGAATGTTACATCTTACATTGAGAAAATAACGATTTTTACCGTTTTTTTAGCATGAATGTTACACCTTACGTTGAGAAAATAACCATTTTTACCGTTTTTTCAGCATGAATGTTACATCTTACGTTGAGAAAATAACGATTTTTACCGTTTTTTCAGCATAAATGTTACATCTTACGTTGAGAAAATAACGATGTTTACCATTTTTTTCCAGCATGAATGTTATATCTTACGTTGAGAAAATAACGATTTTTACCATTTTTTCAGCTTGAATGTTATATCTTACGTTGAGAAAATAACGATTTTTACCATTTTTCAGCATGAATGTTACATCTTACGTTGAGAAAATAAAGATTTTTACCGTTTTTCAGCATGAATGTTACATCTTACATTGAGAAAATAACGATTTTTACCGTTTTTCAGCATGAATGTTACATCTTACGTTGAGAAAATAACGATTTTTAAAAAAATTTTCAGCATGAATGTTACATCTTACATTGAGAAAATAAAGATTTTTACCATTTTTCAGCATGAATGTTACATCTTACATTGAGAAAATAACGATTTTTACAGTTTTTCAGCATGAATGTTACATCTTACGTTGAGAAAACAACGATTTTTACCATTTTTCTGCATGAATGTTACATCTTACATTGAGAAAACAACGATTTTTACCATTTTTCGGCATGAATGTTACATCTTACGTTGAGAAAATAACGATTTTTAGACTTTTTTCAGCATGAATGTTATATCTTACGTTGAGAGAATAACGAGTTTTACCTTTTTTTCTGCATGAATGTTACATCTTACGTTGAGAAAATAACGATTTTTAGACTTTTTTCAGCATGAATGTTACATCTTACGTTGAGAAAATAACGATTTTTAGACTTTTTTCAGCATGAATGTTATATCTTACGTTGAGAGAATAACGAGTTTTACCTTTTTTTCTGCATGAATGTTACATCTTACGTTGAGAAAATACCTATTTTTACCATTTTTCAGCATAAATGTTACATCTTACATTGAGAAAATAACGATTTTTACCGTTTTTTTAGCATGAATGTTACATCTTACGTTGAGAAAATACGATTTTTTACCGTTTTTCAGCATGAATGTTACATCTTACATTGAGAAAATAACGATTTTTCAGTTTTTTTAGCATGAATGTTACATCTTACATTGAGAAAATAACGATGTTTACCATTTTTTTTTCAGCATGAATGTTACATCTTACATTGAGAAAATAACTATTTTTACCGTTTTTCAGCTTGAATGTTATATCTTACGTTGAGAAAATAACGATTTTTACCGTTTTTCAGTATGAATGTTACATCTTACATTGAGAAAATAACGATTTTTACAGTTTTTCAGCATGAATGTTACATCTTACGTTGAGAAAATAACGATTTTTAAAAAAAATTTCAGCATGAATGTTACATCTTACGTTGAGAAAATAAAGATTTTTACCGTTTTTCAGCATGAATGTTACATCTTACATTGATGAAATAACGATTTTTACAGTTTTTCAGCATGAATGTTACATCTTACATTGAGAGAATAATGATTTTTACCGTTTTTCAGCATGAATGTAACATCTCACGTTGAGAAAATAACAATTTTTAGCGTTTTTTTAGCCTGAATGTTACATCTTACGTTGAGAAAATAACAATTTTTACCGTTTTTTTTCAGCATGAATGTTACATCTTACATTGAGAAAACAACGATTTTTACCATTTTTCTGCATGAATGTTACATCTTACATTGAGAAAACAACGATTTTTACCATTTTTCGGCATGAATGTTACATCTTACGTTGAGAAAATAACGATTTTTAGACTTTTTTCAGCATGAATGTTATATCTTACGTTGAGAAAATAAAGATTTTTAGACTTTTTTCATCATGAATGTTATATCTTACGTTGAGAGAATAACGAGTTTTACCTTTTTTTCTGCATGAATGTTACATCTTACGTTGAGAAAATAACAATTTTTACAGTTTTTTTAGCATGAATGTTATATCTTACGTTGAGAAAATACCGATTTTTACCATTTTTCAGCATAAATGTTACATCTTACATTGAGAAAATAACGATTTTTACCGTTTTTTTAGCATGAATGTTACATCTTACGTTGAGAAAATAACGATTTTTCAGTTTTTTTAGCATGAATATAACATCTTACGTTGAGAAAGTAACCATTTTTACCGTTTTTTCAGCATGAATGTTACATCTTACGTTGAGAAAATAACGATTTTTACCGTTTTTTCAGCATAAATGTTACATCTTACGTTGAGAAAATAACGATGTTTACCATTTTTTTCCAGCATGAATGTTATATCTTACGTTGAGAAAATAACAATTTTTACAGTTTTTTTAGCATGAATGTTATGTCTTACGTTGAGAAAATACCGATTTTTACCATTTTTCAGCATAAATGTTACATCTTACATTGAGAAAATAACGATTTTTACCGTTTTTTCAGCATGAATGTTACATCTTACGTTGAGAAAATAACGATTTTTTACCGTTTTTCAGCATGAATGTTACATCTTACATTGAGAAAATAACGATTTTTCAGTTTTTTCAGCATGAATGTAATATCTTACGTTGAGAAAGTAACCATTTTTACCGTTTTTTCAGCATGAATGTTACATCTTACGTTGAGAAAATAACGATTTTTACCGTTTTTTCAGCATAAATGTTACATCTTACGTTGAGAAAATAACGATGTTTACCATTTTTTTCCAGCATGAATGTTATATCTTACGTTGAGAAAATAACGATTTTTACCATTTTTTCAGCTTGAATGTTATATCTTACGTTGAGAAAATAACGATTTTTACCATTTTTCAGCATGAATGTTACATCTTACGTTGAGAAAATAACGATTTTTACCGTTTTTCAGCATGAATGTTACATCTTACGTTGAGAAAATAACGATTTTTAGACTTTTTTCAGCATGAATGTTACATCTAACATTGAGAAAATAACGATTTTTACAGTTTTTCAGCATGAATGTTACATCTTACATTGAGAAAATAACCATTTTTACCGTTTTTTCAGCATGAATGTTACATCTTACGTTGAGAAAATAACGATTTTTAAAAAAAAATTCAGCATGAATGTTACATCTTACGTTGAGAAAATAAAGATTTTTACCATTTTTCAGCATGAATGTTACATCTTACATTGAGAAAATAACGATTTTTACAGTTTTTCAGCATGAATGTTACATCTTACGTTGAGAGAATAACGAGTTTTACCTTTTTTTCTGCATGAATGTTACATCTTACGTTGAGAAAATACCAATTTTTACCATTTTTCAGCATAAATGTTACATCTTACATTGAGAAAATAACGATTTTTACAGTTTTTTTAGCATGAATGTTACATCTTACGTTGAGAAAATAACGATTTTTACCGTTTTTTCAGCATGAATGTTACATCTTACGTTGAGAAAATAACGTTTTTTTACCGTTTTTCAGCATGAATGTTACATCTTACATTGAGAAAATAACGATTTTTAAATTTTTTTCAGCATGAGTGTTATATCTTACGTTGAAAAAAAAACAATTTTTTGTTTTTTCAGCATGAATATTATATCTTACGTTGAGAAAATAACAATTTTTACTATTTTTTCAGCATAAATTTTACATCTTACATTGAGAAAATAACGATTTTTACAGTTTTTTTTCAGCATGAATGTTATATCTTACGTTTAAAAAATAACAATTTTTACAGTTTTTTTTAGCATGAATGTTACATCTTACGTTGAGAAAATAACAATTTTTACAGTTTTTTTAGCATGAATGTTATATCTTACGTTGAGAAAATACCGATTTTTACCATATTTCAGCATAAATGTTACATCTTACATTGAGAAAATAACGATTTTTACCGTTTTTTTAGCATGAATGTTACATCTTACGTTGAGAAAATAACGATTTTTACCGTTTTCTTAGCATGAATGTTACATCTTACATTGAGAAAATAACGATTTTTACCGTTTTTTTAGCATGAATGTAACATCTTACGTTGAGAAAGTAACCATTTTTACCATTTTTTCAGCATGAATGTTACATCTTACGTTGAGAAAATAACGATTTTTACCGTTTTTCTGCATGAATGTTACATCTTACGTTGAGAAAATAAAGATTTTTAGACTTTTTTCAGCATGAATGTTATATCTTACGTTGAGAGAATAACGAGTTTTACCTTTTTTTCTGCATGAATGTTATATCTTACGTTGAGAAAATAACAATTTTTACAGTTTTTTTAGCATGAATGTTATATCTTACATTGAGAAAATAACGATTTTTACCGTTTTTTTAGCATGAATGTTACACCTTACGTTGAGAAAATAACGATTTTTACCGTTTTTTCAGCATGAATGTTACATCTTACGTTGAGAAAATAAAGATTTTTACCGTTTTTCAGCATGAATGTAACATCTCGCGTTGAGAAAATAACAATTTTTAGCGTTTTTTTAGCCTGAATGTCACATCTTACGTTGAGAAAATAACAATTTTTACCGTTTTTTTTTTCAGCATGAATGTTACATCTTACGTTGAGAAAATAAAGATTTTTACCGTTTTTCAGCATGAATGTTACATCTTACATTGAGAAAATAACGATTTTTACCGTTTTTCAGCATGAATGTTACATCTTACGTTGAGAAAATAACGATTTTTAAAAAAATTTCAGCATGAATGTTACATCTTACATTGAGAAAATAAAGATTTTTACCATTTTTCAGCATGAATGTTACATCTTACATTGAGAGAATAATGATTTTTACCCTTTTTCAGCATGAATGTAACATCTTGCGTTGAGAAAATAACGATTTTTAGACTTTTTTCAGCATGAATGTTACATCTTACGTTGAGAAAATAAAGATTTTTAGACTTTTTTCAGCATGAATGTTATATCTTACGTTGAGAGAATAACGAGTTTTACCTTTTTTTCTGCATGAATGTTACATCTTACGTTGAGAAAATAACGATTTTTACCTTTTTTCAGCATAAATGTTATATCTTACGTTGAGAAAATACCGATTTTTACCATTTTTCAGCATAAATGTTACATCTTACATTGAGAAAATAACGATTTTTACCGTTTTTTTTAGCATGAATGTTACATCTTACGTTGAGAAAATACGATTTTTTAACGTTTTTCAGCATGAATGTTACAACTTACATTGAGAAAATAACGATTTTTCAGTTTTTTTAGCATGAATGTTACATCTTACATTGAGAAAATAACGATGTTTACCATTTTTTTTTCAGCATGAATGTTACATCTTACATTGAGAAAATAACGATTTTTCAGTTTTTTTAGCATTAATGTAACATCTTACGTTGAGAAAATAACGATGTTTACCATTTTTTTTTCAGCATGAATGTTACATCTTATGTTGAGAAAATAAAGATTTTTACCGTTTTTCAGCATGAATGTAACATCTCGCGTTGAGAAAATAACAATTTTTAGCGTTTTTTTAGCCTGAATGTTACATCTTACGTTGAGAAAATAACAATTTTTACCGTTTTTTTTTCAGCATGAATGTTACATCTTACATTGAGAAAACAACGATTTTTACCGTTTTTCTGCATGAATGTTACATCTTACGTTGAGAAAATAAAGATTTTTAGACTTTTTTCAGCATGAATGTTATATCTTACGTTGAGAGAATAACGAGTTTTACCTTTTTTTCTGCATGAATGTTATATCTTACGTTGAGAAAATAACAATTTTTACAGTTTTTTTAGCATGAATGTTATATCTTACGTTGAGAAAATACCGATTTTTACCATTTTTCAGCATAAATGTTACATCTTACATTGAGAAAATAACGATTTTTACCGTTTTTTTAGCATGAATGTTACACCTTACGTTGAGAAAATAACGATTTTTACCGTTTTTTCAGCATGAATGTTACATCTTACGTTGAGAAAATAAAGATTTTTACCGTTTTTCAGCATGAATGTAACATCTCGCGTTGAGAAAATAACAATTTTTAGCGTTTTTTTAGCCTGAATGTCACATCTTACGTTGAGAAAATAACAATTTTTACCGTTTTTTTTTCAGCATGAATGTTACATCTTACATTGAGAAAACAATGATTTTTACCGTTTTTCTGCATGAATGTTACGTCTTCTGTTGAGAAAATAAAGATTTTTAGACTTTTTTCAGCATGAATGTTATATCTTACGTTGAGAGAATAATGATTTTTACCGTTTTTCAGCATGAATGTAACATCTTACGTTGAGAAAATAACGATTTTTAGACTTTTTTCAGCATGAATGTTACATCTTACGTTGAGAGAATAACGAGTTTTACCTTTTTTTCTGCATGAATGTTACATCTTACGTTGAGAAAATAACGATTTTTACCTTTTTTCAGCATAAATGTTATATCTTACGTTGAGAAAATACCGATATTTACCATTTTTCAGCATAAATGTTACATCTTACATTTAGAAAATAACGATTTTTACCGTTTTTTTTAGCATGAATGTTACATCTTACGTTGAGAAAATACGATTTTTTACCGTTTTTCAGCATGAATGTTACATCCTACATTGAGAAAATAACGATTTTTCAGTTTTTTTAGCATGAATGTTACATCTTACATTGAGAAAATAACGATGTTTACCATTTTTTTTTCAGCATGAATGTTACATCTTACATTGAGAAAATAACTATTTTTACAGTTTTTCAGCTTGAATGTTATATCTTACGTTGAGAAAATAACGATTTTTACCGTTTTTCAGTATGAATGTTACATCTTACATTGAGAAAATAACGATTTTTACAGTTTTTCAGCATGAATGTTACATCTTACGTTGAGAAAATAAAGATTTTTACCATTTTTCAGCATGAATGTTACATCTTACATTGAGAAAATAACGATTTTTACCGTTTTTCAGCATGAATGTAACATCTCACGTTGAGAAAATAAAAATTTTTAGCGTTTTTTTAGCCTGAATGTTACATCTTACGTTGAGAAAATAACAATTTTTACCGTTTTTTTTCAGCATGAATGTTACATCTTACATTGAGAAAACAACGATTTTTACCATTTTTCTGCATGAATGTTACATCTTACATTGAGAAAACAACGATTTTTACCATTTTTCTGCATGAATGTTACATCTTACATTGAGAAAACAACGATTTTTACCATTTTTCGGCATGAATGTTACATCTTACGTTGAGAAAATAACGATTTTTAGACTTTTTTCAGCATGAATGTTATATCTTACGTTGAGAGAATAACGAGTTTTACCTTTTTTTCTGCATGAATGTTACATCTTACGTTGAGAAAATAACAATTTTTACAGTTTTTTTAGCATGAATGTTATATCTTACGTTGAGAAAATACCGATTTTTACCATTTTTCAGCATAAATGTTACATCTTACATTGAGAAAATAACGATTTTTACCGTTTTTTTAGCATGAATGTTACATCTTACGTTGAGAAAATAACGATTTTTTACCGTTTTTCAGCATGAATGTTACATCTTACATTGAGAAAATAACGATTTTTCAGTTTTTTTAGCATGAATATAACATCTTACGTTGAGAAAGTAACCATTTTTACCGTTTTTTCAGCATGAATGTTACATCTTACGTTGAGAAAATAACGATGTTTACCATTTTTTTCCAGCATGAATGTTATATCTTACGTTGAGAAAATAACGATTTTTACCATTTTTTCAGCTTGAATGTTATATCTTACGTTGAGAAAATAACAATTTTTACAGTTTTTTTAGCATGAATGTTATATCTTACGTTGAGAAAATACCGATTTTTACCATTTTTCAGCATAAATGTTACATCTTACATTGAGAAAATAACGATTTTTACCGTTTTTTCAGCATGAATGTTACATCTTACGTTGAGAAAATAACGATTTTTTACCGTTTTTCAACATGAATGTTACATCTTACGTTGAGAAAATAACGATTTTTCCATTTTTTTTAGCATGAAAATTACATCTTATGTTAAGAAATGAACGATTTTTACTGTTTTTCAGCATGAATGTTACATCTTACATTGAGAAAATAACGATTTTTACCATTTTTTCAGCATGAATGTTACATCTTACATTGAGAAAATAACGATTTTTCAGTTTTTTTTAGCATTAATGTAACATCTTACGTTGAGAAAATAACGATGTTTACCATTTTTTTCCAGCATGAATGTTATATCTTACGTTGAGAAAATAACGATTTTTACCATTTTTTCAGCTTGAATGTTACATCTTACGTTGAGAAAATAAAGATTTTTACCGTTTTTCAGCATGAATGTAACATCTCGCGTTGAGAAAATAACAATTTTTAGCGTTTTTTTAGCCTGAATGTTACATCTTACGTTGAGAAAATAACAATTTTTACCGGTTTTTTTTCAGCATGAATGTTACATCTTACATTGAGAAAACAACGATTTTTACCGTTTTTCAGCATGAATGTTACATCTTACGTTGAGAAAATAAAGATTTTTAGACTTTTTTCAGCATGAATGTTATATCTTACGTTAAGAGAATAACGAGTTTTACCTTTTTTTCTGCATGAATGTTACATCTTACATTGAGAAAACAACGATTTTTACAGTTTTTTTAGCATGAATGTTATATCTTACGTTGAGAAAATACCGATTTTTAGCATTTTTCAGCATAAATGTTACATCTTACATTGAGAAAATAACGATTTTTACCGTTTTTTTAGCATGAATGTTACACCTTACGTTGAGAAAATAACGATTTTTACCGTTTTTTCAGCATGAATGTTACATCTTACGTTGAGAAAATAACGATTTTTTACCGTTTTTCAGCATGAATGTTACATCTTACATTGAGAAAATAACCATTTTTACCGTTTTTTCAGCATGAATGTTACATCTTACGTTGAGAAAATAACGATTTTTACCGTTTTTTCAGCATAAATGTTACATCTTACGTTGAGAAAATAACGATGTTTACCATTTTTTTCCAGCATGAATGTTATATCTTACGTTGAGAAAATAACGATTTTTACCATTTTTTCAGCTTGAATGTTATATCTTACGTTGAGAAAATAACGATTTTTACCATTTTTCAGCATGAATGTTACATCTTACGTTGAGAAAATAAAGATTTTACCGTTTTTCAGCATGAATGTTACATCTTACATTGAGAAAATAACGATTTTTACCGTTTTTCAGCATGAATGTTACATCTTACGTTGAGAAAATAACGATTTTTAAAAAAAATTTCAGCATGAATGTTACATCTTACATTGAGAAAATAAAGATTTTTACCATTTTTCAGCATGAATGTTACATCTTACATTGAGAAAATAACGATTTTTACAGTTTTTCAGCATGAATGTTACATCTTACATTGAGAAAATAAAGATTTTTACCATTTTTCAGCATGAATGTTACATCTTACGTTGAGAAAATAAAGATTTTTACCGTTTTTCAGCATGAATGTAACATCTCGCGTTGAGAAAATAACAATTTTTAGCGTTTTTTTAGCCTGAATGTTACATCTTACGTTGAGAAAATAACAATTTTTACCGTTTTTTTTTCAGCATGAATGTTACATCTTACATTGAGAAAACAACGATTTTTACCGTTTTTCTGCATGAATGTTACATCTTACGTTGAGAAAATAAAGATTTTTAGACTTTTTTCAGCATGAATGTTATATCTTACGTTGAGAGAATAACGAGTTTTACCTTTTTTTCTGCATGAATGTTATATCTTACGTTGAGAAAATAACAATTTTTACAGTTTTTTTAGCATGAATGTTATATCTTACGTTGAGAAAATACCGATTTTTACCATTTTTCAGCATAAATGTTACATCTTACATTGAGAAAATAACGATTTTTACCGTTTTTTTTAGCATGAATGTTACACCTTACGTTGAGAAAATAACGATTTTTACCGTTTTTTCAGCATGAATGTTACATCTTACGTTGAGAAAATAAAGATTTTTACCGTTTTTCAGCATGAATGTAACATCTCGCGTTGAGAAAATAACAATTTTTAGCGTTTTTTTAGCCTGAATGTCACATCTTACGTTGAGAAAATAACAATTTTTACCGTTTTTTTTTCAGCATGAATGTTACATCTTACATTGAGAAAACAATGATTTTTACCGTTTTTCTGCATGAATGTTACATCTTCTGTTGAGAAAATAAAGATTTTTAGACTTTTTTCAGCATGAATGTTATATCTTACGTTGAGAGAATAATGATTTTTACCGTTTTTCAGCATGAATGTAACATCTTACGTTGAGAAAATAACGATTTTTAGACTTTTTTCAGCATGAATGTTACATCTTACGTTGAGAGAATAACGAGTTTTACCTTTTTTTCTGCATGAATGTTACATCTTACGTTGAGAAAATAACGATTTTTACCTTTTTTCAGCATAAATGTTATATCTTACGTTGAGAAAATACCGATATTTACCATTTTTCAGCATAAATGTTACATCTTACATTTAGAAAATAACGATTTTTACCGTTTTTTTTAGCATGAATGTTACATCTTACGTTGAGAAAATACGATTTTTTACCGTTTTCAGCATGAATGTTACATCCTACATTGAGAAAATAACGATTTTTCAGTTTTTTTAGCATGAATGTTACATCTTACATTGAGAAAATAACGATGTTTACCATTTTTTTTTCAGCATGAATGTTACATCTTACATTGAGAAAATAACTATTTTTACAGTTTTTCAGCTTGAATGTTATATCTTACGTTGAGAAAATAACGATTTTTACCGTTTTTCAGTATGAATGTTACATCTTACATTGAGAAAATAACGATTTTTACAGTTTTTCAGCATGAATGTTACATCTTACGTTGAGAAAATAAAGATTTTTACCATTTTTCAGCATGAATGTTACATCTTACATTGAGAAAATAACGATTTTTACCGTTTTTCAGCATGAATGTAACATCTCACGTTGAGAAAATAAAAATTTTTAGCGTTTTTTTAGCCTGAATGTTACATCTTACGTTGAGAAAATAACAATTTTTACCGTTTTTTTTCAGCATGAATGTTACATCTTACATTGAGAAAACAACGATTTTTACCATTTTTCTGCATGAATGTTACATCTTACATTGAGAAAACAACGATTTTTACCATTTTTCTGCATGAATGTTACATCTTACATTGAGAAAACAACGATTTTTACCATTTTTCGGCATGAATGTTACATCTTACGTTGAGAAAATAACGATTTTTAGACTTTTTTCAGCATGAATGTTATATCTTACGTTGAGAGAATAACGAGTTTTACCTTTTTTTCTGCATGAATGTTACATCTTACGTTGAGAAAATAACAATTTTTACAGTTTTTTTAGCATGAATGTTATATCTTACGTTGAGAAAATACCGATTTTTACCATTTTTCAGCATAAATGTTACATCTTACATTGAGAAAATAACGATTTTTACCGTTTTTTTAGCATGAATGTTACATCTTACGTTGAGAAAATAACGATTTTTTACCGTTTTTCAGCATGAATGTTACATCTTACATTGAGAAAATAACGATTTTTCAGTTTTTTTAGCATGAATATAACATCTTACGTTGAGAAAGTAACCATTTTTACCGTTTTTTCAGCATGAATGTTACATCTTACGTTGAGAAAATAACGATGTTTACCATTTTTTTCCAGCATGAATGTTATATCTTACGTTGAGAAAATAACGATTTTTACCATTTTTTCAGCTTGAATGTTATATCTTACGTTGAGAAAATAACGATTTTTCCATTTTTTTTAGCATGAAAATTACATCTTATGTTAAGAAATGAACGATTTTTACTGTTTTTCAGCATGAATGTTACATCTTACATTGAGAAAATAACGATTTTTACCATTTTTTCAGCATGAATGTTACATCTTACATTGAGAAAATAACGATTTTTCAGTTTTTTTTAGCATTAATGTAACATCTTACGTTGAGAAAATAACGATGTTTACCATTTTTTTCCAGCATGAATGTTATATCTTACGTTGAGAAAATAACGATTTTTACCATTTTTTCAGCTTGAATGTTACATCTTACGTTGAGAAAATAAAGATTTTTACCGTTTTTCAGCATGAATGTAACATCTCGCGTTGAGAAAATAACAATTTTTAGCGTTTTTTTTAGCCTGAATGTTACATCTTACGTGAGAAAATAACAATTTTTACCGGTTTTTTTTCAGCATGAATGTTACATCTTACATTGAGAAAACAACGATTTTTACCGTTTTTCTGCATGAATGTTACATCTTACGTTGAGAAAATAAAGATTTTTAGACTTTTTTCAGCATGAATGTTACATCTTACGTTAAGAGAATAACGAGTTTTACCTTTTTTTCTGCATGAATGTTACATCTTACATTGAGAAAATAACGATTTTTACCGTTTTTTTAGCATGAATGTTACACCTTACGTTGAGAAAATAACCATTTTTACCGTTTTTTCAGCATGAATGTTACATCTTACGTTGAGAAAATAACGATTTTTACCGTTTTTTCAGCATAAATGTTACATCTTACGTTGAGAAAATAACGATGTTTACCATTTTTTCCCAGCATGAATGTTATATCTTACGTTGAGAAAATAACGATTTTTACCATTTTTTCAGCTTGAATGTTATATCTTACGTTGAGAAAATAACGATTTTTACCATTTTTCAGCATGAATGTTACATCTTACGTTGAGAAAATAAAGATTTTTACCGTTTTTCAGCATGAATGTTACATCTTACATTGAGAAAATAACGATTTTTACCGTTTTTCAGCATGAATGTTACATCTTACGTTGAGAAAATAACGATTTTTAAAAAAAATTTCAGCATGAATGTTACATCTTACATTGAGAAAATAAAGATTTTTACCATTTTTCAGCATGAATGTTACATCTTACATTGAGAAAATAACGATTTTTACAGTTTTTCAGCATGAATGTTACATCTTACGTTGAGAAAACAACGATTTTTACCATTTTTCTGCATGAATGTTACATCTTACATTGAGAAAACAACGATTTTTACCATTTTTCGGCATGAATGTTACATCTTACGTTGAGAAAATAACGATTTTTAGACTTTTTTCAGCATGAATGTTATATCTTACGTTGAGAGAATAACGAGTTTTACCTTTTTTTCTGCATGAATGTTACATCTTACGTTGAGAAAATAACGATTTTTAGACTTTTTTCAGCATGAATGTTACATCTTACGTTGAGAAAATAACGATTTTTAGACTTTTTTCAGCATGAATGTTATATCTTACGTTGAGAGAATAACGAGTTTTACCTTTTTTTCTGCATGAATGTTACATCTTACGTTGAGAAAATACCTATTTTTACCATTTTTCAGCATAAATGTTACATCTTACATTGAGAAAATAACGATTTTTACCGTTTTTTTTAGCATGAATGTTACATCTTACGTTGAGAAAATACGATTTTTTACCGTTTTTCAGCATGAATGTTACATCTTACATTGAGAAAATAACGATTTTTCAGTTTTTTTAGCATGAATGTTACATCTTACATTGAGAAAATAACGATGTTTACCATTTTTTTTTCAGCATGAATGTTACATCTTACATTGAGAAAATAACTATTTTTACCGTTTTTCAGCTTGAATGTTATATCTTACGTTGAGAAAATAACGATTTTTACCGTTTTTCAGTATGAATGTTACATCTTACATTGAGAAAATAACGATTTTTACAGTTTTTCAGCATGAATGTTACATCTTACGTTGAGAAAATAACGATTTTTAAAAAAAATTTCAGCATGAATGTTACATCTTACGTTGAGAAAATAAAGATTTTTACCGTTTTTCAGCATGAATGTTACATCTTACATTGATGAAATAACGATTTTTACAGTTTTTCAGCATGAATGTTACATCTTACATTGAGAGAATAATGATTTTTACCGTTTTTCAGCATGAATGTAACATCTCACGTTGAGAAAATAACAATTTTTAGCGTTTTTTTAGCCTGAATGTTACATCTTACGTTGAGAAATAACAATTTTTACCGTTTTTTTTTCAGCATGAATGTTACATCTTACATTGAGAAAACAACGATTTTTACCATTTTTCTGCATGAATGTTACATCTTACATTGAGAAAACAACGATTTTTACCATTTTTCGGCATGAATGTTACATCTTACGTTGAGAAAATAACGATTTTTAGACTTTTTTCAGCATGAATGTTATATCTTACGTTGAGAAAATAACGATTTTTAGACTTTTTTCAGCATGAATGTTATATCTTACGTTGAGAGAATAACGAGTTTTACCTTTTTTTCTGCATGAATGTTACATCTTACGTTGAGAAAATAACGATTTTTAGACTTTTTTCAGCATGAATGTTACATCTTACGTTGAGAAAATAACGATTTTTAGACTTTTTTCAGCATGAATGTTATATCTTACGTTGAGAGAATAACGAGTTTTACCTTTTTTTCTGCATGAATGTTACATCTTACGTTGAGAAAATACCTATTTTTACCATTTTTCAGCATAAATGTTACATCTTACATTGAGAAAATAACGATTTTTACCGTTTTTTTTAGCATGAATGTTACATCTTACGTTGAGAAAATACGATTTTTTACCGTTTTTCAGCATGAATGTTACATCTTACATTGAGAAAATAACGATTTTTCAGTTTTTTTAGCATGAATGTTACATCTTACATTGAGAAAATAACGATGTTTACCATTTTTTTTTCAGCATGAATGTTACATCTTACATTGAGAAAATAACTATTTTTACCGTTTTTCAGCTTGAATGTTATATCTTACGTTGAGAAAATAACGATTTTTACCGTTTTTCAGTATGAATGTTACATCTTACATTGAGAAAATAACGATTTTTACAGTTTTTCAGCATGAATGTTACATCTTACGTTGAGAAAATAACGATTTTTAAAAAAAATTTCAGCATGAATGTTACATCTTACGTTGAGAAAATAAAGATTTTTACCGTTTTTCAGCATGAATGTTACATCTTACATTGATGAAATAACGATTTTTACAGTTTTTCAGCATGAATGTTACATCTTACATTGAGAGAATAATGATTTTTACCGTTTTTCAGCATGAATGTAACATCTCACGTTGAGAAAATAACAATTTTTAGCGTTTTTTTAGCCTGAATGTTACATCTTACGTTGAGAAAATAACAATTTTTACCGTTTTTTTTCAGCATGAATGTTACATCTTACATTGAGAAAACAACGATTTTTACCATTTTTCTGCATGAATGTTACATCTTACATTGAGAAAACAACGATTTTTACCATTTTTCGGCATGAATGTTACATCTTACGTTGAGAAAATAACGATTTTTAGACTTTTTTCAGCATGAATGTTATATCTTACGTTGAGAAAATAACGATTTTTAGACTTTTTTCAGCATGAATGTTATATCTTACGTTGAGAGAATAACGAGTTTTACCTTTTTTTCTGCATGAATGTTACATCTTACGTTGAGAAAATAACGATTTTTAGACTTTTTTCAGCATGAATGTTACATCTTACGTTGAGAAAATAACGATTTTTAGACTTTTTTCAGCATGAATGTTATATCTTACGTTGAGAGAATAACGAGTTTTACCTTTTTTTCTGCATGAATGTTACATCTTACGTTGAGAAAATACCTATTTTTACCATTTTTCAGCATAAATGTTACATCTTACATTGAGAAAATAACGATTTTTACCGTTTTTTTTAGCATGAATGTTACATCTTACGTTGAGAAAATACGATTTTTTACCGTTTTTCAGCATGAATGTTACATCTTACATTGAGAAAATAACGATTTTTCAGTTTTTTTAGCATGAATGTTACATCTTACATTGAGAAAATAACGATGTTTACCATTTTTTTTTCAGCATGAATGTTACATCTTACATTGAGAAAATAACTATTTTTACCGTTTTTCAGCTTGAATGTTATATCTTACGTTGAGAAAATAACGATTTTTACCGTTTTTCAGTATGAATGTTACATCTTACATTGAGAAAATAACGATTTTTACAGTTTTTCAGCATGAATGTTACATCTTACGTTGAGAAAATAACGATTTTTAAAAAAAATTTCAGCATGAATGTTACATCTTACGTTGAGAAAATAAAGATTTTTACCGTTTTTCAGCATGAATGTTACATCTTACATTGATGAAATAACGATTTTTACAGTTTTTCAGCATGAATGTTACATCTTACATTGAGAGAATAATGATTTTTACCGTTTTTCAGCATGAATGTAACATCTCACGTTGAGAAAATAACAATTTTTAGCGTTTTTTTAGCCTGAATGTTACATCTTACGTTGAGAAAATAACAATTTTTACCGTTTTTTTTCAGCATGAATGTTACATCTTACATTGAGAAAACAACGATTTTTACCATTTTTCTGCATGAATGTTACATCTTACATTGAGAAAACAACGATTTTTACCATTTTTCGGCATGAATGTTACATCTTACGTTGAGAAAATAACGATTTTTAGACTTTTTTCAGCATGAATGTTATATCTTACGTTGAGAAAATAAAGATTTTTAGACTTTTTTCATCATGAATGTTATATCTTACGTTGAGAGAATAACGAGTTTTACCTTTTTTTCTGCATGAATGTTACATCTTACGTTGAGAAAATAACAATTTTTACAGTTTTTTTAGCATGAATGTTATATCTTACGTTGAGAAAATACCGATTTTTACCATTTTTCAGCATAAATGTTACATCTTACATTGAGAAAATAACGATTTTTACCGTTTTTTTAGCATGAATGTTACATCTTACGTTGAGAAAATAACGATTTTTCAGTTTTTTTAGCATGAATATAACATCTTACGTTGAGAAAGTAACCATTTTTACCGTTTTTTCAGCATGAATGTTACATCTTACGTTGAGAAAATAACGATTTTTACCGTTTTTTCAGCATAAATGTTACATCTTACGTTGAGAAAATAACGATGTTTACCATTTTTTTCCAGCATGAATGTTATATCTTACGTTGAGAAAATAACGATTTTTACCATTTTTTCAGCTTGAATGTTATATCTTACGTTGAGAAAATAACAATTTTTACAGTTTTTTTAGCATGAATGTTATGTCTTACGTTGAGAAAATACCGATTTTTACCATTTTTCAGCATAAATGTTACATCTTACATTGAGAAAATAACGATTTTTACCGTTTTTTCAGCATGAATGTTACATCTTACGTTGAGAAAATAACGATTTTTTACCGTTTTTCAGCATGAATGTTACATCTTACATTGAGAAAATAACGATTTTTCAGTTTTTTCAGCATGAATGTAATATCTTACGTTGAGAAAGTAACCATTTTTACCGTTTTTTCAGCATGAATGTTACATCTTACGTTGAGAAAATAACGATTTTTACCGTTTTTTCAGCATAAATGTTACATCTTACGTTGAGAAAATAACGATGTTTACCATTTTTTTCCAGCATGAATGTTATATCTTACGTTGAGAAAATAACGATTTTTACCATTTTTTCAGCTTGAATGTTATATCTTACGTTGAGAAAATAACGATTTTTACCATTTTTCAGCATGAATGTTACATCTTACGTTGAGAAAATAACGATTTTTACCGTTTTTCAGCATGAATGTTACATCTTACGTTGAGAAAATAACGATTTTTAGACTTTTTTCAGCATGAATGTTACATCTAACATTGAGAAAATAACGATTTTTACAGTTTTTCAGCATGAATGTTACATCTTACATTGAGAAAATAACCATTTTTACCGTTTTTTCAGCATGAATGTTACATCTTACGTTGAGAAAATAACGATTTTTAAAAAAAAATTCAGCATGAATGTTACATCTTACGTTGAGAAAATAAAGATTTTTACCATTTTTCAGCATGAATGTTACATCTTACATTGAGAAAATAACGATTTTTACAGTTTTTCAGCATGAATGTTACATCTTACGTTGAGAGAATAACGAGTTTTACCTTTTTTTCTGCATGAATGTTACATCTTACGTTGAGAAAATACCAATTTTTACCATTTTTCAGCATAAATGTTACATCTTACATTGAGAAAATAACGATTTTTACAGTTTTTTTAGCATGAATGTTACATCTTACGTTGAGAAAATAACGATTTTTACCGTTTTTTCAGCATGAATGTTACATCTTACGTTGAGAAAATAACGTTTTTTTACCGTTTTTCAGCATGAATGTTACATCTTACATTGAGAAAATAACGATTTTTAAATTTTTTTCAGCATAAATTTTACATATTACGTTTTGAAAATAACGATTTTTACAGTTTTTTTTCAGCATGAGTGTTATATCTTACGTTGAAAAAAAAACAATTTTTTGTTTTTTCAGCATGAATATTATATCTTACGTTGAGAAAATAACAATTTTTACTATTTTTTCAGCATAAATTTTACATCTTACATTGAGAAAATAACGATTTTTACAGTTTTTTTTCAGCATGAATGTTATATCTTACGTTTAAAAAATAACAATTTTTACAGTTTTTTTTAGCATGAATGTTACATCTTACGTTGAGAAAATAACAATTTTTACAGTTTTTTTAGCATGAATGTTATATCTTACGTTGAGAAAATACCGATTTTTACCATATTTCAGCATAAATGTTACATCTTACATTGAGAAAATAACGATTTTTACCGTTTTTTTAGCATGAATGTTACATCTTACGTTGAGAAAATAACGATTTTTACCGTTTTTTTAGCATGAATGTTACATCTTACATTGAGAAAATAACGATTTTTACCGTTTTTTTAGCATGAATGTAACATCTTACGTTGAGAAAGTAACCATTTTTACCATTTTTTCAGCATGAATGTTACATCTTACGTTGAGAAAATAACGTTTTTTACCGTTTTTTCAGCATAAATGTTACATCTTACGTTGAGAAAATAACGATGTTTACCATTTTTTTCCAGCATGAATGTTATATCTTACGTTGAGAAAATAACGATTTTTACCATTTTTTCAGCTTGAATGTTATATCTTATGTTGAGAAAATAACAATTTTTACAGTTTTTTTAGCATGAATGTTATATCTTACGTTGAGAAAATACCGATTTTTACCATTTTTCAGCATAAATGTTACATCTTACATTGAGAAAATAACGATTTTTACCGTTTTTTCAGCATGAATGTTACATCTTACGTTGAGAAAATAACGATTTTTTACCGTTTTTCAGCATGAATGTTACATCTTACATTGAGAAAATAACGATTTTTCAGTTTTTTTAGCATGAATGTAACATCTTACGTTGAGAAAGTAACCATTTTTACCGTTTTTTCAGCATAAATGTTACATCTTATGTTAAGAAAATAACGATTTTTACCGTTTTTTCAGCATGAATGTTACATCTTACGTTGAGAAAATAACGATTTTTACCGTTTTTTCAGCATAAATGTTACATCTTACGTTGAGAAAATAACGATTTTTACCATTTTTTTCCAGCATGAATGTTATATCTTACGTTGAGAAAATAACGATTTTTACCATTTTTTCAGCTTGAATGTTATATCTTACGTTGAGAAAATAACGATTTTTACCATTTTTCAGCATGAATGTTACATCTTACGTTGAGAAAATAACGATTTTTACCGTTTTTCAGCATGAATGTTACATCTAACATTGAGAAAATAACGATTTTTACAGTTTTTCAGCATGAATGTTACATCTTACATTGAGAGAATAATGATTTTTACCGTTTTTCAGCATGAATGTTACATCTTACGTTGAGAAAATAACGATTTTTAAAAAAAATTTCAGCATGAATGTTACATCTTACGTTGAGAAAATAAAGATTTTTACCATTTTTCAGCATGAATGTTACATCTTACATTGAGAAAATAACGATTTTTACAGTTTTTCAGCATGAATGTAACATCTCACGTTGAGAAAATAACAATTTTTAGCGTTTTTTCAGCATGAATGTTACATCTTACATTGAGAAAACAACGATTTTTACCGTTTTTCTGCATGAATGTTACATCTTACATTGAGAAAATAAAGATTTTTAGACTTTTTTCATCATGAATGTTATATCTTACGTTGAGAGAATAACGAGTTTTACCTTTTTTTTAGCATGAATGTTACATCTTACGTTGAGAAAATACCAATTTTTACCATTTTTCAGCATAAATGTTACATCTTACATTGAGAAAATAACGATTTTTACCGTTTTTTTAGCATGAATGTTACATCTTACGTTGAGAAAATAACGATTTTTACCGTTTTTTCAGCATGAATGTTACATTTTACGTTGAGAAAATAACGATTTTTTACCGTTTTTCAGCATGAATGTTACATCTTACATTGAGAAAATAACGATTTTTACCCTTTTTTCAGCATGAATGTTACATCTTATGTTGAGAAAATAACGATTTTTACCATTTTTCAGCATAAATGTTACATCTTTCATTGAGAAAATAACGATTTTTTACCGTTTTTCAGCATGAATGTTACATCTTACATTGAGAAAATAACGATTTTTAAATTTTTTTCAGCATAAATTTTACATATTACGTTTTGAAAATAACGATTTTTACAGTTTTTTTTCAGCATGAGTGTTATATCTTACGTTGAAAAAATAACAATTTTTAGTTTTTTCAGCATGAATATTATATCTTACGTTGAGAAAATAACAATTTTTACTATTTTTTCAGCATGAATTTTACATCTTACATTGAGAAAATAACGATTTTTAGTTTTTTTCAGCATAAATTTTACATCTTACATTGAGAAAATAACGATTTTTACAGTTTTTTTTCAGCATGAATGTTATATCTTACGTTTAAAAAATAACAATTTTTACAGTTTTTTTTAGCATGAATGTTACATCTTACGTTGAGAAAGTAACGATTTTTACCGTTTTTTTAGCATGAATGTTACATCTTACGTTGAGAAAATAAGGATTTTTACCGTTTTTTAGCATGAATGTTACATCTTACGTTGAGAAAATAACGATTTTTTTACCGTTTTTCAGCATGAATGTTACATCTTACATTGAGAAAATAACGATTTTTACATTTTTTTCAGCATAAATTTTACATATTACGTTTTGAAAATAACGATTTTTACAGTTTTTTTTCAGAATGAGTGTTATATCTTACGTTGAAAAAATAACAATTTTTAGTTTTTTCAGCATGAATATTATATCTTACGTTGAGAAAATAACAATTTTTACTGTTTTTTCAGCATGAATTTTGCATCTTACGTTGAGAAAATAAGGATTTTTACCATTTTTTAGCATAAATGTTATATCTTACGTTGAGAAAATAACAATTTTTACCGTTTTTCAGCATGAATGTTACATCTTACATTGAGAAAATAACGATTTTTAGTTTTTTTCAGCATAAATTTTACATCTTACATTGAGAAAATAACGATTTTTACAGTTTTTTTTCAGCATGAATGTTATATCTTACGTTTAAAAAATAACAATTTTTACAGTTTTTTTAGCATGAATGTTACATCTTACGTTGAGAAAGTAACGATTTTTACCGTTTTTCAGCATAAATGTTACATCTTACGTTGAGAAAATAACGATTTTTAAAAAAAAATTTCAGCATAAATGTTACATCTTACATTGAGAAAATAACGATTTTTACCGTTTTTCAGCATGAATGTAACATCTTACGTTGAGAAAATAAAAATTTTTAGCGTTTTTTTAGCCTGAATGTTACATCTTACGTTGAGAAAACAACGATTTTTACCGTTTTTCTGCATGAATGTTACATCTTACATTGAGAAAATAAAGAATTTTAGACTTTTTTCAGCATGAATGTTACATCTTACGTTGAAAGAATAACAATTTTTACAGTTTTTTCAGCATGAATGTTATATCTTACGTTGAGAAAATAACGATTTTTACCGTTTTTTCAGCATGAATTTTACATCTTACGTTGAGAAAATAACGATTTTTATCGTTTTTCAGCATGAATGTTACATCTTATGTTGAGAAAATAACGATTTTTACCGTTTTTTCAGCATGAATGTTACATCTTACGTTGAAAGAATAACAATTTTTACAGTTTTTTCAGCATGAATGTTATATCTTACGTTGAGAAAATAACGATTTTTACCGTTTTTTCAGCATGAATTTTACATCTTACTTTGAGAAAATAACGATTTTTATCGTTTTTCAGCATGAATGTTACATCTTACGTTGAGAAAATAACGATTTTTCCTTTTTTTTAGCATGAAAATTACATGTTATGTTAAGAAAATAACGATTTTTACTGTTTTTCAGCATGAATGTAACATCTCACGTTGAGAAAATAACAATTTTTAGTTTTTCAACATTAATGTTACATCTTACATTGAGAAAATAACGATTTTTCCTTTTTTTAGCATGAAAATTACATCTTATGTTAAGAAAATAACAATTTTTACTGTTTTTCAGCATGAATGGTACATCTTACATTGAAAAAATAACGATTTTTACCGTTTTTTCAGCATGAAAGTTACATCTTACGTTGAGAAAATAAAGATTTTTCCGTTTTTTCAGCATGAATGTTACATCTTATGTTAAGAAAATAACGATTTTTACCGTTTTTTCAGCATGAATGTTACATCTTACGTTGAGAAAATAACGATTTTTACCGTTTTTTCAGCATAAATGTTACATCTTACGTTGAGAAAATAACGATTTTTACCGTTTTTACAGCATGAATGTTACATCTTACATTTAGAAAATAACGATTTTTACCATTTTTTTCAGCATGAATGTTACATCTTACGTTGAGAGAATAACGATTTTTACCGTTTTTTCAGCATGAATTTTACATCTTACGTTGAGAAAAAAAACGATTTTTACCGTTTTTTCAGCATAAATGTTACATCTTACGTTGAGAAAATAACGATTTTTATCGTTTTTCAGCATAAATGTTACATCTTACATTGAGAAAATAACGATTTTTACAATTTTTTCAGCATGAATGTTACATCTTACGTTAAAAGAATAACAATTTTTACTGTTTTTTCAGCATGAATGTTATATCTTACGCTGAGAGAATAACGATTTTTACCATTTTTTTTCAGCATGAATTTTACATCTTATGTTGAGAAAAAAACGATTTTTATCTTTTTTTTAGCATGAATGTTACATCTTACATTGAGAAAATAAAGAATTTTAGACTTTTTTCAGCATGAATGTTACATCTTACGTTGAAAGAATAACAATTTTTACAGTTTTTTCAGCATGAATGTTATATCTTACGTTGAGAAAATAACGATTTTTACCGTTTTTTCAGCATGAATTTTACATCTTACGTTGAGAAAATAACGATTTTTATCGTTTTTCAGCATGAATGTTACATCTTATGTTGAGAAAATAACGATTTTTACCGTTTTTTCAGCATGAATGTTACATCTTACGTTGAAAGAATAACAATTTTTACAGTTTTTTCAGCATGAATGTTATATCTTACGTTGAGAAAATAACGATTTTTACCGTTTTTTCAGCATAAATGTTACATCTTACGTTGAGAAAATAACGATTTTTATCGTTTTTCAGCATAAATGTTACATCTTACATTGAGAAAATAACGATTTTTACAATTTTTTCAGCATGAATGTTACATCTTACGTTAAAAGAATAACAATTTTTACTGTTTTTTCAGCATGAATGTTATATCTTACGCTGAGAGAATAACGATTTTTACCATTTTTTTTCAGCATGAATTTTACATCTTATGTTGAGAAAAAAACGATTTTTATCTTTTTTTTAGCATGAATGTTACATCTTACATTGAGAAAATAACGATTTTTACAGTTTTTTTTCAGCATGAATGTTATATCTTACGTTTAAAAAATAACAATTTTTACAGTTTTTTTTAGCATGAATGTTACATCTTACGTTGAGAAAGTAACGATTTTTACCGTTTTTTTAGCATGAATGTTACATCTTACGTTGAGAAAATAAGGATTTTTACCGTTTTTTAGCATGAATGTTACATCTTACGTTGAGAAAATAACGATTTTTTTACCGTTTTTCAGCATGAATGTTACATCTTACATTGAGAGAATAATGATTTTTACCGTTTTTCAGCATGAATGTTACATCTTACGTTGAGAAAATAACGATTTTTAAAAAAAATTTCAGCATGAATGTTACATCTTACGTTGAGAAAATAAAGATTTTTACCATTTTTCAGCATGAATGTTACATCTTACATTGAGAAAATAACGATTTTTACAGTTTTTCAGCATGAATGTAACATCTCACGTTGAGAAAATAACAATTTTTAGCGTTTTTTCAGCATGAATGTTACATCTTACATTGAGAAAACAACGATTTTTACCGTTTTTCTGCATGAATGTTACATCTTACATTGAGAAAATAAAGATTTTTAGACTTTTTTCATCATGAATGTTATATCTTACGTTGAGAGAATAACGAGTTTTACCTTTTTTTTAGCATGAATGTTACATCTTACGTTGAGAAAATACCAATTTTTACCATTTTTCAGCATAAATGTTACATCTTACATTGAGAAAATAACGATTTTTACCGTTTTTTTAGCATGAATGTTACATCTTACGTTGAGAAAATAACGATTTTTACCGTTTTTTCAGCATGAATGTTACATTTTACGTTGAGAAAATAACGATTTTTTACCGTTTTTCAGCATGAATGTTACATCTTACATTGAGAAAATAACGATTTTTACCCTTTTTTCAGCATGAATGTTACATCTTATGTTGAGAAAATAACGATTTTTACCATTTTTCAGCATAAATGTTACATCTTTCATTGAGAAAATAACGATTTTTTACCGTTTTTCAGCATGAATGTTACATCTTACATTGAGAAAATAACGATTTTTAAATTTTTTTCAGCATAAATTTTACATATTACGTTTTGAAAATAACGATTTTTACAGTTTTTTTTCAGCATGAGTGTTATATCTTACGTTGAAAAAATAACAATTTTTAGTTTTTTCAGCATGAATATTATATCTTACGTTGAGAAAATAACAATTTTTACTATTTTTTCAGCATGAATTTTACATCTTACATTGAGAAAATAACGATTTTTAGTTTTTTTCAGCATAAATTTTACATCTTACATTGAGAAAATAACGATTTTTACAGTTTTTTTTCAGCATGAATGTTATATCTTACGTTTAAAAAATAACAATTTTTACAGTTTTTTTTAGCATGAATGTTACATCTTACGTTGAGAAAGTAACGATTTTTACCGTTTTTTTAGCATGAATGTTACATCTTACGTTGAGAAAATAAGGATTTTTACCGTTTTTTAGCATGAATGTTACATCTTACGTTGAGAAAATAACGATTTTTTTACCGTTTTTCAGCATGAATGTTACATCTTACATTGAGAAAATAACGATTTTTACATTTTTTTCAGCATAAATTTTACATATTACGTTTTGAAAATAACGATTTTTACAGTTTTTTTTCAGAATGAGTGTTATATCTTACGTTGAAAAAATAACAATTTTTAGTTTTTTCAGCATGAATATTATATCTTACGTTGAGAAAATAACAATTTTTACTGTTTTTTCAGCATGAATTTTGCATCTTACGTTGAGAAAATAAGGATTTTTACCATTTTTTAGCATAAATGTTATATCTTACGTTGAGAAAATAACAATTTTTACCGTTTTTCAGCATGAATGTTACATCTTACATTGAGAAAATAACGATTTTTAGTTTTTTTCAGCATAAATTTTACATCTTACATTGAGAAAATAACGATTTTTACAGTTTTTTTTCAGCATGAATGTTATATCTTACGTTTAAAAAATAACAATTTTTACAGTTTTTTTAGCATGAATGTTACATCTTACGTTGAGAAAGTAACGATTTTTACCGTTTTTCAGCATAAATGTTACATCTTACGTTGAGAAAATAACGATTTTTAAAAAAAAATTTCAGCATAAATGTTACATCTTACATTGAGAAAATAACGATTTTTACCGTTTTTCAGCATGAATGTAACATCTTACGTTGAGAAAATAAAAATTTTTAGCGTTTTTTTAGCCTGAATGTTACATCTTACGTTGAGAAAACAACGATTTTTACCGTTTTTCTGCATGAATGTTACATCTTACATTGAGAAAATAAAGAATTTTAGACTTTTTTCAGCATGAATGTTACATCTTACGTTGAAAGAATAACAATTTTTACAGTTTTTTCAGCATGAATGTTATATCTTACGTTGAGAAAATAACGATTTTTACCGTTTTTTCAGCATGAATTTTACATCTTACGTTGAGAAAATAACGATTTTTATCGTTTTTCAGCATGAATGTTACATCTTATGTTGAGAAAATAACGATTTTTACCGTTTTTTCAGCATGAATGTTACATCTTACGTTGAAAGAATAACAATTTTTACAGTTTTTTCAGCATGAATGTTATATCTTACGTTGAGAAAATAACGATTTTTACCGTTTTTTCAGCATGAATTTTACATCTTACTTTGAGAAAATAACGATTTTTATCGTTTTTCAGCATGAATGTTACATCTTACGTTGAGAAAATAACGATTTTTCCTTTTTTTTAGCATGAAAATTACATGTTATGTTAAGAAAATAACGATTTTTACTGTTTTTCAGCATGAATGTAACATCTCACGTTGAGAAAATAACAATTTTTAGTTTTTCAACATTAATGTTACATCTTACATTGAGAAAATAACGATTTTTCCTTTTTTTAGCATGAAAATTACATCTTATGTTAAGAAAATAACAATTTTTACTGTTTTTCAGCATGAATGGTACATCTTACATTGAAAAAATAACGATTTTTACCGTTTTTTCAGCATGAAAGTTACATCTTACGTTGAGAAAATAAAGATTTTTCCGTTTTTTCAGCATGAATGTTACATCTTATGTTAAGAAAATAACGATTTTTACCGTTTTTTCAGCATGAATGTTACATCTTACGTTGAGAAAATAACGATTTTTACCGTTTTTTCAGCATAAATGTTACATCTTACGTTGAGAAAATAACGATTTTTACCGTTTTTACAGCATGAATGTTACATCTTACATTTAGAAAATAACGATTTTTACCATTTTTTTCAGCATGAATGTTACATCTTACGTTGAGAGAATAACGATTTTTACCGTTTTTTCAGCATGAATTTTACATCTTACGTTGAGAAAAAAAACGATTTTTACCGTTTTTTCAGCATAAATGTTACATCTTACGTTGAGAAAATAACGATTTTTATCGTTTTTCAGCATAAATGTTACATCTTACATTGAGAAAATAACGATTTTTACAATTTTTTCAGCATGAATGTTACATCTTACGTTAAAAGAATAACAATTTTTACTGTTTTTTCAGCATGAATGTTATATCTTACGCTGAGAGAATAACGATTTTTACCATTTTTTTTCAGCATGAATTTTACATCTTATGTTGAGAAAAAAACGATTTTTATCTTTTTTTTAGCATGAATGTTACATCTTACATTGAGAGAATAATGATTTTTACCGTTTTTTCAGCATGAATGTTATATCTTATGTTGAGAAAATAACGATTTTTACAGTTTTTCCAGCATAAATTTTACATCTTACGTTGAGAAAATAACTATTTTTACAGTTTTTTTTCAGCATGAATGTTATATCTTACGTTGAGAAAATAACGATTTTTACCGTTTTTTCAGCATGAATGTTACATCTTACGTTGAGAAAATAACGATTTTTACCATTTTTCAGCATAAATGTTACATCTTACGTTGAGAAAAATCACAATTTTTTATGTTTTTTCAGGATGTTTTACATCTTCCGTTAAGAAAATTAGTTTTTTAACGTTAGATCTTGCATTAAGAAAATAATTATTTTTAGCGTTTTTTTTTTTTTTTAGCATATATGTTACGTTTTGTGTTGAGAAAATAACGATTACATCTTACATTGAGAGAATAATGATTTTTAGTGGGGGGTTTTCAGCATGTATGTTACATCTTGCATTGAGAATATAGCGATTTTTAGTGGGGGGTTTTCAGCATGTATGTTAAAAATAATAATTTTTTACGTTTTTTACAAACGTTAAAACTTACGCTGTAAGTTTGCTTTTGGCCTTTTTTTCCAATATGTTGTGAAATTGTTTATATTCTGTCACAATGTATATTGCATCTTATGTTGAAAATAAATTTGTTTTTGAATACCTTTTGCATCATATTTGCTACATCTTAACTTAGATATTTTTTTAGAATTTAAATATGCTATGTTAAAGTGAAAAATAAAAATGCACATTCTAAGAAAACGAGTCCTAATCTCAATAACTAAAGGCAGACACTGGTGTGAAAGATTCAATGAAAAAAGTCACATCTGTGTTCTTTATAGAGGAACACACATACACAGTCAAATGAGGGCTAATTGTGCTGTTTAATTAGTGGCTGTTGTTTGAGTTGAGCAGATTTTCATAAAACGTCATTTCACAGATTCAACAGAGAACAGACTTCTTAAAGAATCAAGATGTTTTATTATTATTGCAGATGTTGATTTGGAATATTCACACAGACAGGGTGATTGAGGATTTTGTCAGCAAGGAGGATAAAAACACTCTTTATTGCATGTGAATCGGCTCAGAGAAGAGGATCATGGGTAAAAATGACAAAATCAAACACTTTAGATCACACCGCTGAACTCTTCATGATCACAGTGACAAATCAATTCATTTAATCATGAATCGTTCTTGCGAAGGTTAAACTGAAATGTGGCATCACGTTTGATAGCTTTGGTAAAATATTTCATATAAAAAAATCAAATAATATGTAAAACATCATGTAAACCTATGCAAAAGTAATATGGATTCAATCAGCCTGAACTTACATTTGAATTACAGTACATTATCAAGAATAAAATATTACAAGGTGTACAGGTGAACCTCACAGAAAAAAACCCCCACAGAAAGTCACAGTGACATACACATATTAAAAGAATAAAAGATGAATGTTCTGCTTTGGGGAAGTATTTTCATGAAGCATATTTCCATCTGAACATTCGTCTAATGCAAACAAACAAATAATAATAATAATAATAATAATGCATAAATTTTTTTTCAAATGCATCATATTCAAGAACAATTACAAAAAAAAGTGCAGAAATGGCATCAGATGTTCACAGTGAAAATAATGCATTGTATTTTAAACAATCTTTTAAGTATAATTACAAGTAGAATTAAACTTTACTATTTAGAGATCCGCTGATATATTTCTAATTATTCAGATACAGACATTTAAATCAATTATCGGTATCAGCCAATATAAGCAATTATCGGTATCACCAAATAAAAGTAATAATCAGTACTGACCTGTAAAAGTAATTATTATTATCAGTCAATATAAGTGATAATCGGTATTAACCAATAAAAGCAATTATCGGTATCAGCTAATAAACAGCAATTATCGGTATCAGCCAATAAAAGCAATTATCGGTATCAGCCAATAAAAAGCAATTATCGGTATCTGCTAATGAAAGCAATTATCAGTATCGGCCAATAAAAGCAATCATCAGTATCTGCTAATGAAAGCAATTATCAGTATCGGCCAATAAAAGCAATTATCAGTATCTGCTAATGAAAGCAATTATCAGTATCGGCCAATAAAAGCAATCATCGGTTTCAGCCAATAAATGTAATAATTGGTATCGGCCAATAAAAGCAAAAATCGGTTACAGCAAATAAAAGTAATTATCAGTACCGGCTAATAAAAGCAATTATCAGTATTAACCTGTAAGATTAATAATCGGTATAAGCCAATAAAAAAAGTTATCGTATCGGCCAATAAAAGTAATAATGGACATCAAAAATAAACTAAATTATCGGTATCAGTCAATAAAACAAAATTATGGTATCAGCCAATAAAATTATTAATTGGTTTCAGCCATTAAAAGAAATTATCGGTATCGGCCAATAAAACAATTACTGGTGTCAGCCAATAAATGTAATAATTAGTATCAGCCAACAAAAGCAAAACTTGGTTATAGCCAATAAAAGCAGTCATCAGTACCGGTAGATAATAAAAGCAATTGTCAATATTGAACTGTAAAAGTAATAATCGGTATGAGCTAATAAAAAAAAAATATCGGTATCAGCCGGTAAAATAAATTATGGGTATCAGCCAAGCCAATAAAAGTAATAATCGGTATCAGCCAATAAAAGCAATTATCGGCATTAGACAATAAACGTAATAATCAGGACTCACCAATTAAAGCAAATATCGGTATCAGCCAATTAATATAATAATCAGTATCGGCCAGTAAAATGAAAAATTAGTTGGCAATACTGTCAAAACTGTAAATCTGTACAATTGTAAATCTGTAACTGCAATTATCATTAAAAGAAAGTATAAAAGGCAGAAACACTAAATGATCTGAGAGATTCAGTAGTGGCGCATCTCTAGTAGCAATAGCTCAAATAAATGAGATTCACAGGATATTTCAAATTCATTTTTCATTGTATTTTGGATGAATTTAAGTCTAATTTGTGAGATGAACCTGTACAACATCACACTGTCACCTGCATTCAGAATATCACCTGCTAAAGTGCATTTCATACGCAAATCATCAGTCAGACCGGCATGATTATTAATATTATTATTATTATTTTAACAGAGCAAGTGGTTTTAATCATTAGTTTCTGAAACATCAGTGACCCAGCATCTCATCCTGGACTAATGAACACAACACACACACATACTTCACACACACACACTGCAGAAATACACAATATTCAATAACAGCAACATTAATATTACACACAAGACCTAAACCACAGAGAGACACGCTGAAAACCTGACTGAAAATATGAAAACACACACACCGTAACACACACACAGTGATGGAGCAGATGATGTTTATAGACACACTTATGAATGAAGATTCACCTGCTGTATTAAAGAGATTTTCATACAAACAGTGACAAACACACAAAATAATAATAATAATAATAATAATAATAATAATAATAATAATAATAACAATAATAATAATAATAATAAAATTGAGAATTTTTGTCTTGTTTTCCAGCACAAATATTTAAACATTCTTAAATTAGGAAAAGGTATTCAAATTAAATGAGTTAAAATTAGAAATGTGAACAAATCTCCTCCAGTGTGGTCAAAAAAACATTCTGGTTTTCCCTTAATTTTTATGTTTTCCACTACAAATATCAACCCGAAAAAGCAGAAAAAAATCTAAATGACGAATGTTGTTTTCTAAAAATAATAATTAAATTTTACTTTTTTTACAAAAATTTAAAAAATATATATCGGTAATATCGGTAGTCATTACAATACGGTTAATTTTAGTTAATGTGTTCACTAGCGTGAACTAATTGTGAACAACACTTTTATTAAGCATTTATTAAACATAGTTCAACAATTACTAATGCATTATTAACATCCACAGTTGTGCACTCTACTCTGAAAACCCTAATAAGTTGACTGAACTAAAATAATCGAGTAAACTCATTGCCTTAATTTAATTGAGTAATGGAGTCTCCCAAAACTTGTATATTAAGGTTTATTTAACTTGCCGGTTTTCATTCTGTTACAAATATATATATATATATATATATATATATATATATATATATATATATATATATATATATATATATATATATATATATATATATATATATATATAAATAAATATATATATATATATATATATATAGGTTGCACATATTCGAACTTTACAGTCAAGGCTACATTTGTGAAAATGACCTATTTTTTTTAAAGGATTAATTATGATTTTGAGCTCGCTATACTTGAAATTGTTCATGTTACATAAGTTAAATTAACTCATATTTTTTAAGTGATAGGACCAAAAAGCAACATTTTAAGTTATGTTCAGTCAACTTTACTTAACTGTAAAGCCTAATGTTGTCTTTACTTAAACAGTGTAGTTAATGCACCTCGAGTTAACATGAACTAACAATCAAACTCTATTTTCATTAACTAATGTTAACAAAAATATAATAAATGCAGTAATAAATGTACTGTTCGATGTTTGTTCATGTTAGTAAATACATAAATGGAACTTTATTGTAAAATGTGTTGTAAAAATATCTGCTTATGTGGCCATAAAATAAAATGCAAACAAGTTTATCTCTTCAGAACCCACATTCAGATATTTGATCTTGTTTTAGGCCAAAAGTAAATAAGTGATTTTAGCTTTTGCACTGGAAAACAAAACTGAAATAGCTGGGGAAAAGTCCAAACAGGTCATGAGTGTAATCTAAAAATAACCATGTGGACAAACAGAGAATTAGTATTAATAATAATTCAGCTCAATCACAGATCCATATTCTCTGATATGATTTAAAAACAAGCAAACCTTTCATAAAAATGATTTGTTCTGAACATGAGAACGTACATGATATCTGACAGTATTATTATAAAACGAGCCTCTTTTAGAGTCATAATCACGACTTTAATGCATCAAGATTCTCTTGCGTGAGAATTAATGGCTGAATAAATCATTACTAACATTAATGAATGGCTGATCATTGGTGCATTGGTTCATATTGCTGTTCACATTATTTAAAAAAGCAGCGCACGAGGCTGTGCTTTACAGTGATTTTACCACACTCAAAATACAGGAATGCTGCAGACACCCTTTCAGAGAGATACAGCGTGAGATTACACTTCTGACAAAAGACAAACATTTCACCTACGAGGAACAATATGTGCACAGATGATAACAAACAGAGTCAATAACACAGGAAATACTTCTCCATTACAATTTTTAAAAAGGATCTCAAAAGCCATCGACTAAACCCAACGATACGAGGAGAATCACAACATCGTTCCTCCTGATTTGAAGCAAAGCTGATGGTTTCTCTTCATTTTGATGGTCCCTTTAATGCATTTTGTTGAATTCAAGTTACACTGCATCCACATGCCAACTAATTCTCATCAGATTTTATGTACAGTAGACTGTTAGGTTAAGGTTAGGGTTAGTGTAAGCTGACATGTACTTGCAAAGTTTCTTATAGTGAGTTAAATGCAGGGGGGACTGGCCATCTGGCAATTCTGGCAAATGCCAGAAGGGCCGGACCATTTTTTAAAAGTGGGCCGGTAAGCTATTTTTTAAATAACGTTTTTTTTTTTTTTAATGTATTGTTTTACATGCAGGCAGCTTTTATCTCTTGCATGATGTGAATATTATGATGATGATGATGATGATGATTATGATGATAGTAATAATAATGATAATAAATGTTAAGCATTGGCCCAATCGACAATGGCTGACTGGTTTTGAGATGGGCCGACCCAATCAGAGGTTACATGGACGTAATCAAAACCTGGCAAGAATGTCAAACAAACAGTAAGTGCAACACAAGCTAATTGTCAGAAAAAAAAAGAAAAGGCGGTGCCGAAAGCGCAGAGAAAGCCAAAAATTGCTCTAAAATCAGACGCTGCCAAATGCATAAAATTAACTGAAATAGTCTCGAAAGGACACATGTCGACAGCACGAAGGTCGATGGTTTGAACCTTGGCTGGGTCAGTTGGTGTTTCTGTGTGGAGTTTGCATGTTTGCATGGGTTTCCTCCCGGCTTCCCTCACAAGTCCAAACACATGTGCTATAGGTGAATTGGGCAGGCCAAATTGTCCGTAGTGCATGTATGTGAATGTGTGTGTATAGGTGTTTCCCAATGATGGGTTGCAGCTTGGAGGACATCCGCTGCTTAAAATATGTTACTGCTTACATTATTTCACCATCTGTACACCAATATTAATAGTGAATGTGTGTGTCTGTGGATGGGGCTGTGTTGGTAATGTGGGCTGGTGTGGCTACAGTGCCAGGGCTGATTTTTAGTCCCAGTCCGCCCCTGGTTAAATGTCTGTTGAAGGAGCAGCATCAGCAGAGATTAAGCACACAGTCTACTAACACTCAAATGAGAAGTAATTGCCTTGTAGTTTAGTCAACAAAATGTGCAATAGAGACCATCACAATACAGTCTTACCAAGATTATTGCATAATGTGTGTGTGTGTGTGTGTGTGTGTGTGTGTGTGTGTGTGTATATATATAAATATATACATATATATATATATATATATATATATATATATATATATATATATATATATATATATATATATATATATATATATATATATATATATATATGCTCAGCATAAATATGTACACTCCATGAATATTTTAGCTGATATATTTTGATGCATTTGAATAAAACAGGTTTATTAAACAGACATAATATACACTATTTAAAAGTATGAAAAATATAACAACAACAAAAATCAACTGCAAAGTTCAACTAAATTGACATATTTTTGTTTCTCTTGATTTTTGCTCTTTTTTAAAATTGTTATTTAATATTTTTCCCTAACATATAAATTTGGGTGTACTTAATTTTGGACCGTTATTAAAGTTTTTACTTAGATTAACTCCTGATTTGGCTTTTAGTATTGATAAATTTAATGTATATATATGTATATATGAAGCATCAAATAGAAAATATTAATTGAAAAATTTGATTTATGAGGGGTGAACTCCTATATGCTGAGCACTGTGTGTGTGTGTGTGTGTGTGTGTGTGTGTGTGTGTGTGTGTGTGTGTGTGTGTATATATATATATATATAAATATATATATATATATATATATATATATATATATATATATATATATATATATATATATATATATATATATGTATATACAGTTGAAGTCAGAATTAATCGCCCCCTTTGAATTTTATTTTCTTTTTTAAATATTTCCCAAATGATGTTGAACAGAGCAAAGAAATTTTCAGTATGTCTGATAATATTTTTTCTTCTGGAAAGTCTTATTTGTTTTATTTCGGCTAGAATAAAAGCAGTTTTAATTTTGTAAACAACATTTTAAGGTCAATATTATTTGCCCCTTTAAGCTATATATTTTTTGATAGTCTACAGAACAAACCATTATTATACAATAAATTGCCTAATTACCCTAATAATTACCCTAATAATTTTGACTTCAACTATATATATATATATATATATATATATATATATATATATATATATACTTATTTATTGATTTATTTATTTTTTTTGTATTTTTATTTTGATACAGATGCTTTCTGCTTCACTCATTGCCAATTTCTGCTGGACTTTTCTATACAACATTATAGGGTAGTGTCGTTTTTTTTTTAGTTTTTTTTTTCACAAATTTGAATATTAAACACTTGCTATAGAAAATTGAGTTAATGTGAACAGATGGCTTCAACAAATGACATAAAAACTGATTATTGTTAAAAACTGGGTCCATATGGAGAGAATTAATGGAGTTTGTTCCTCTGTTGGGCTCTATAATGATTTAAAGGATTAAGTGACAAGCCAGAGCTGGGTGTAGGAACAGATTATAGTTAATTCATTATAATTAATTAATACTTGTAATTAATTGAATGTAACCTGTGTTTCGTAATCAGATTACAAAAATCAAGCACTTGTAGTTAGAGGAAACTCATTGTTAAAGTACTTGTAATCCATAATACTGTTATCTGTATTAAATGAATACACATTATTGTCTTGTGATTTTGACTTTACGTTAAAGAGATGACCAAGAGGCCGCACTCAATAGAACGCTCCATTGCAACAGCAGCGCCCAGCAACAGCCCTGTGATTCCGCCATTTTGGAGTGAAAGGGATCGGCTGTCCAGTAGATCTTATTGCTGTCGCGATGGCGAGCAGCTGCTTTGTTTTTTATTTATTTATTTTAAAAGCGCATTAAAGCTGAGATACAACTTGAAAGACGACAATACAACACTCACCATCAAATACCAGTGATTATCAGCACTTTAAATAGTTCATTTTACAGACTAATTTAATATATTTTAACCATAGTTGTTTTCTTGAAACTGTCACTTTTAGGTGAAATTACTTTGAGTAAAGCTAAAAATACAATAGAAATCTAAGTTATTTTGTTAACATTACTTGATGTTATAAGTGGATAAAGATGTTTTAGATACCAGATATAGTAAACTAAGGGCTCTATTTGACGGTCCATGCGCAAAGCACAAAGCGCAGGACACAAACGCTTTCAGGGTGAGTCTGAATCCTGCTAATTTAAGGATGGAAAAATCCGCTTTGCGTCGTGGCTCATGGTCTAAAAGGGTTGAGTTTATTTTCTTAATGAGTTATAGGTGTGTTTTCAGAATAAACCAATCAGAGTCTCATCTCCCATTCCCTTTAAGAGTCCGCTGCATCACGTCATAAGCGCATTTGCTATTTACAGGACGTAAAGTAAGTGGAAGTGGAAAAACTGAGCATTTCACTAGCAAGAAAACAGTTAAACAGAGCATCTGCAGCGCGAGAATGAGAGATAATCGAACTACTTCACTTTTGCTCTCGTGGATAGGGAAACCTTGTACACACAGACATCCATTAGCCTATACATAATTAATTTAGTTTGTTAAGTGGAAAGATTTGTTTAAAACTATTTCTGAATTCAGCTTTAATTTCCAGCAAACGAATAAATGAATAATAATAACAAAGTGTGCTCAAAAACCTGAGTTATATCCTAAAACACATGCTGTGCCCCATATGGTCTAAACCCTGACAGGTGGACAAATCTAAGCTTATTTAAAAAAAAAACAAATATAAATATGGATATAATAAATAATACTGCTAATAATAATAACATTATACAAAAGCAAATTGCTATGAATGAACTGAAAAAGCCTCCCGAGATGTAGAAGGCATGAAGGCAGTGGTTTTTATCTTTATGTAGGCTACAAAATAATATGTTTTGGAATATTTTAATCCTTTATATTTACATCCTATATATATCCTTATTATATCCTATATCCTTAATATTTTAATTCTTTTTCATATGTAAAGATATTTGCGTATTGCTCTACATCTTGTGTGTATTAAGCAGTGTGTAAGCCAGGCGCACAACTAGCGCGCTCTGCGCTAGACAATAGACCGGGTTTGTTTTGGTCTATACAAAAATCTATTATAGTTTCTCAAAATAGCAGCACTGCGCCTCTGAATGCCTTCCTTTTTTAGACCAGAACTCCTATGGACGCACATATGAGCGCAAATGCATTTGCTATTTAAACCGTGGTGCAAAACATCAAAACGACTCTTGCGCCAAGCTAAAACTAGCAAACAACAATTGCGTCGCGCCTTGCGCCACATTGCGCCGGGTGTATGATAGGACCCTTAGTCTTGTCAACATTTTGGAAATGGTCTCTTTTCATTGAGATATTGTTTATAATGTTACTTTTCAAAGAGGGTGTCCACAGTTATGCTGAGAGCATATATATATGTATATATATATTTTTTTTTAATTCCAAAATGTCCACCGCGTGACACCAGCGGCATCTAGTGGCTCTTTTCCAAACAACAACAGAGTGTCGCCTCTTGGTGATTCTTTGATCTTTGCTTTACGTCTTACAATTTAAACTAAACATATCGCTTTTTTTTTTACTTTTTCGCACAATTTTGACTTTGCATCTCACAATTCTGACCTAACAGTTCACCATTTTGTCTTTATGTCTCAATTTTGACTGTATAGATTGCGATTTTAGCTAAATCTCACAATTTTAACATTGTCTAATTTAACAGTTTGCAATTTTGACTTTACCTCTCACAAATTCTAACTTAACAGTTTTCAATTTTGTTTTTATGTCTCAAAATTTTGACTTTACAGTTCAAAATTTCAACTAAATCTCTCAATTTTAACCTTGCGTCTCACAATTTTAACCTTGCGTCTCACAATTTTGACTTAACATCTCACAATTTTATCTGCATCTCACAATTTTGACTACACGTCTCAAAAAAATTATGTCTAACAATTTTTTCAGGTTCAGAATACAGTTGAAGTCAGAATTATTTGCCCCCGTTGACTTTTATTTTCTTTTTTTAATATTTCCCAAATGATGTTTACCAGATTCAGGAAATTTCCACAGTAATTTTTTTTTTCCTCTGGAGAAAGTCTTATTTGTTTTATTTTGGCTAGAATAGAAGCAGTTTTAATTTTTTAAACACCATTTTAAAGTCAATATTATTAGCCCCCTTAAACTATATTTTGTTTTCAACTGTCTGCACAGCAAACCACTGTTATACAATAACTTGCCCAATTACCCTAACCTGCCTAGTTACCCTAATTAACCTAGTGAAACCTTTAAATGTCACTTTAAGCTGTTGTTAAAACTTTTATGATAAGAAATGTGTTGAATTTTAACTCATAATTTTAACTTTGTCTAACCATTATGAGTTTACAGTTTCACAACTTTATCTATGTTTTGCAATTGACTTTGCAGCTTGCAATATTGACTTTTCATGACACAATATTGACTTCCACCTCACAATCTGGACTTCATCTCTCGAAACAGCACAAAAGTATCCTGCTTTAATAAACGTGACATCAAATAAAGGGTTAGCACAAAGTAATCTAAATGTAATCCAAAAGTAGTCTGATTGGATTACTCTAAATGTGTAATTTGTAATCAGAAACTAATAATAGTAATCCACCCAGCTCTGGTTTGTGTGCACATACTTATGTTGCCAATAAATTTATATATATTACATTATCTATTTACCTTTCCAAGATGGCAGACAGAAATGGACAGATCTGAACACAATCACAGTGTGGACGGAGGTTTACGATGATCGTTCATCAGCGCCGAGCCCTTCAGAAACACTAATAAAATCAGACAAAAACACAACCTGACGATTCCCTCCATCATCACAGCTCTTCGGTGTGAGATTGTCAACACAAAAACAACACAACAACATCAACACTATGGGGCAATGGAGGCGTTCTGGATCGTTCACTGGTACCGAAGTGCTTTATAAAAGTGCAGATCTGCAAGAGAGCTCAACCACGACTCTATATATTTAATTTATTTCATTTTATTCCTTGTCCAGCAGATCACAGCAGACCCGTTCTGTTCTTCATCATATGAAGCTGCAGAAAAATACAGGTAAAATCCACCGATACACCTTCCACAGGTGGAGAAACTGCAGCAAACAGCACCTTCAGCCGGAGTCTGCACACAACAACCAGTTTTTATTAATATGATTATTATTTATATGCATGATAATCAATGAACCCTTTTTCACAATTAAAAGGTAATTTTTTCATAATTATTTACTATAGTAAGTTATTAAATTATTATTATTATTATTATTATTATTATTATTAATGTAAAATATATGGTTATTTGTACATATTTGTTATAATAATTATGTACAAAATAACAAAACAATCTTGATTGCAAATAATATGAATAATATATCAACTTTATTATTAATAAACTGCTACTAATAATTACCACCACTAATTTATTATTATTATTATTATTATTATTATTATTATTATTATTATTATTATTGTATTATTATTGTATTATTATTATTTTAATTAATTAATTTATTATGATGATGATGATGATTATTATTACTATCAATTTATTATTATTATTATTATTATTTTATTATTATTTTAATTTATTTATTTATTATTATTATTATAATTATTATTTTATTATTATTATTACTTTATTAATATTATTTATTTATTATTATTAGTATTATTATTTTATTATTATTACTTTATTATTATTATTATTGTATCATTATTATTATTATTATTATTATTATTAATACTATTATCACCATTATCATTTCTATGATTATTAATATTCATATTATCATCATCATTAATATTAATGTGTATTATTAGTATTAACTTAACATTGTAAATAGTATTATGCTAATATTATTACGCATGATAATAATGAACCCTTTTTCACAATTATAACAACTTATATAATATATAATTATCTTTAATTTATCATAATTATAAAATAACAAAACATTATTGTTTCAAAATAATATTAATAATATAACACTATTATTATAAATATATATTAATGCTGTACTACTACTATTACTCATTCATTATTTTTTTGTATTATTGCAATCATCATCATTGTTAATGTGTATTATTTTGTAATTATAAATAGAAATATTATTATGTAAATTATAATAATTAGAATTAAATATAACAGAACAAAGTATTCATTTATTATTGTAAATATTATACATTTTAATATTCTAATATTAATGTTAATAAATCTGATAAAATAATAATAAGCCTAAATAATAATATTCTAGTCTAATAGTCTAATATTAATAATGGTGACGCAATGGCGCAGTAGGTAGTGCTGTCGCCTCACAGCAAGGAGGTCACTGGTTCGAGCTTCGGCTGGGTCAGTTAGCATTTCTTTGTGGAGTTTGCATGTTCTCCCTGCGTTCGCGTGGGTTTCCTCCGGGTGCTCCGGTTTCCTCCACAGTCTAAAGACACGTGGTGCAGGTGAATTGGGTAGGCTAAAATTGACCGTAGTGTATGTGTGTGAATGTGTATGGGTGTTTCCCAGTGATGGGTTGCGGCTGGAAGGGCATTCACTGCGTAAAAAACACATGCTGGATAAGTTGTCGGTTCATTCCGCTGTGGCGACCCCAGATTGATTAAGGGACTAAGCCGAAAAGAAAATGAATGAATGAATGAATAATAATAATAATAATAATGATAATAATAATAATAATAATAATGATAATAATAATAATAATAATAATAATGATCAAATATTATTAATAATAATAATAATAATAATAATAATAATAATAATAAAATAATAATAATAAGTATAATAATATTAATAATAATAATAATATACAACAAGTATGAATAAAATAGTAATTCGCACTAACCTTATTATTAATTCCCACTTGCATGGAATTTTGGAATAAAGCATCTGCTAAATAGCTACATATAAATGTTCTGTATTTTTTATTATTATGCATAACAACAAGTTAGCCCTTCATTATAATTAAAACAACAACAACAACAACAACAACAATAATATTAATTACAAAATAATAATACATAAATAACTGAATAATGCCGTTGTTGTTATTTTACCATTATGCTTAGCTGCTACATTTCTATAATCATGAGTTAAAGATTAATTGTTTTTGATACCTTAAATTTATTTAATACTCTGTTGGTGAAAATTACGTCTAAAGAGCGCAAGACGGCCTGCAGAAACCTGAAATCTTGAGTAAAGTATGAACCTGGAGCTGCGGCTCAGTATAAATGATTCAGTCTGGAGGAACAGAGGAGCAGCGTGTGGACAATAAAAGCAGATTTCAGTCTTCAACACACTGAAGAAGCTCTCGGTTTTAAAAATAAAGCGTGAGGTGGCCTACTTTTCACTCCAATCATTATTTCTTATTAAACACAGTAGAGAAACCCAGCACTGAAGGACACATGGAGGACAGAGACCCAACCAACAAATCAAACTATCACGATCATTATTTATATATACGCATACACACATGATTCAGATAATTATTTCAATGCATTTTGATTTATCCCATTCGCATTAATAGAAGATGTGAAGAAAAAATATCAAAAATAATTAATACAATTTTATTTTTTTATTACTTTAATCTTATTCGATTGAATTGTTTATTTAATTATTTGAGATATTTATTCATTTATTTCTTTGTTGCTTTATTTATTATTTATTGTTTTTGTGATTTTGAAAAGAGTATCAATCTATTTTTTTACTTTTTTATTTTTTTACTAGCAAAACATAAAACAAATAAATAAATAATAAAAATATATTTACATATAAAAATAATTTAAGAAAAAATATCTCAAAATTTGTTCAAATTAATATTAAAATGTTCAAATTAAAAACATAAAAAAAGTAATTATAAAATAAAAACATAAAATACACATAATATATTGCCACATATTTCTCATTGTCATTCAGTTGAACTGTTTATGCTTTAAAATGACAAAAGAAAATGCACAAACACAAACAAATGTAAACTAAAGAACATATTTTAAAACTGCTAAAAGGAAAGAACAAAAATGTAAAAAATAAAAAATAAACAAATTTAAACCAATAAAATGTTAAATAAAATTAAAAAATAAAATAGTTTCTATAAAGATATTTTGTTTAAATATTAAAAACACTAAAAAAGTACAAAAACACAACACACATATGTGCATGTATATGTGTGTGTGTGTGTGTATATACACATATAGATATATAGATATAGCTAAAAATTCATTCATTCATTCATTTTCTTGTCGGCTTGGTCCCTTTATTAATCCAGGGGTCGCCACAGCAGAATGAATCAGCAACTTATCCAGTACGTTTTTACGCAGCGG